>NW_009260493.1:3755432-3765348 GCF_000687185.1 Egretta garzetta
TCCCACCCTAGCTTTGTGCTTTTAAAGACAGCTGAGTTTGCATTTAAAGACACTGAAACTAATGATGACTCTGCCATGACTTCATCCGGGAAGGAGCAGAACCCAGCCGAAAGCAGCTCAGGTCAAAGTCCCGGCTCAGCTGCAGGAGGGCTGCTCATTTCATATGAACAAGGCTGTATTTCAGATCCTCTTGGCCGCGAGCAGGTGGGTGATCCAGGCAGAAATCCGGCGCCGGAGAGATGGAGTTTTGCTGATCAGCATAACAACCGCCCCACCTAGTGTAGCAGCCTCACACGGCAGCATCTCCCTGGGACACAAAATCTCTGAGGACACCCACCGAGTGAGAGATGTTAACCCCCCAGCAGTGCCCCGGCAGTCGGCTGGGCAGCTGGAGAGGTTAAGGCACCTAAACAAATGCACGGAGGTGACAGGTAAGGGGAGATGCAACAAATGGGTCAGAAGATGGCGGGGGCGGTTGGGGAGCGTACAGTGTAATGTGTATTGCTGGGCTCTGGGAAAGCTGTTTTAGGGCTGACAAGGCCAGGTGCTGCAGTAGTTGTAAGGATGCTCTTAGCTCTGAAGTCCTACCAAAAATAACTAGAGTAAGTAAGAGGTCACAAAACAGGAGCTACAAGGGAGTTAATCCTACTTCATGGCTATTTTGACCGTGTACTGAGAAACCTGAGCATCCTCACAAAAGCAAAAAGCTTGACGTATCCAACTTTTTTCCATTTCCCTCCTCCTGCAGCAGGAAGGCTACCTAAGCTCTTGGGCTGTATAGGACTGGAAATCTCATGAACAAAGGCAACAGAAAGCTCTGTTACCTTATACATTCATTGCACAGGAAAAAAAATTAAAAAGATTTCTCATATGAGTGAGACTTTCTTCAAGATATTACTATAATGCAAAAAAATTTTTAATGCCACCAACCTGCTCATTTGCTGTTTTCTGTTGCACAGTCTGTGTTTTTAGGCTCCTTCACAAACCTGCTGGAACATCCAGACCCATGGACAATTCTCCTCATCTCCATGGCAGGGCAGAGCTGGATCTGGTAAGGGTCCAGGACGTCAGCTCTGCTGGCCGCCACAGGTAGATGGGCTCCTGCAGTAACTGATGCTAGGTGGAGAGCACCCCCACTTTTCTCATACTTGGTGGACATTGCAGTGCAAAAGATCTGGAGAATAAAGATTTTCCATTGAACAGGAATCAAGGGAGCAGAGCCAAAAAGTGGTTTGCTGGAGATAAAGTGGAAGAGGCAGAGCAGAGTCAACTGATTTTTCTAGATAAAAAAAAAACAAACCAAAAACATTTGCTCTGTTTGTGGACATAATGATCAAGAATTGGAATGAAGGAATTGCTTCTGTTCCTGTTGGGGATCTTACACATTTTAAACTCTCTCCATTTTCCTTTGCTATCAGGGTCTGTACTTTTTTCCTCTTTTTGATACCATAATAAAAGGACCAGCTGAATGGAAGGAAGTGATATCCCTCACGTCAGAGAAGAAGAGCCAACACACTCCTCACTCCCACTCACAGGCAGAAGAGGTTGGAGTAACTCTGTGCATCATGGACAAACACACACACCCCCCCCCGCCTTCCCTGCCCCTCTTGTCCTTACCTAAGTAATGAGGAGCTCAGGCAGAGCTCTCACCCCACCAGGAGACCCTCTCATGTAAAGCCAGGCTGCCTGGAGACCCCCATCTCAGCAACTGTACCTTCACAGGGCTTTCATAGAAAAAGGTAGAAGTCACTATATAATGTTACCTGCTATGAAATTGCTGTAGATGCTCTCTACTTGGTCCTTGTTTAATTTCCTTTGGAAAACAATCTCACATTTATTTGGATCGCTATTGAGCCTAGGCAATCACAAAACTTGTTAATGCATCTCATGCCTGCTTACATCAGGATTTTCTTAAGAGGCTGGGACTAAAAAAAACTCAGTCTGGCCCCAAAGGGACTTTTACCTTCCAAAGGACTGTGATATTGAGCTTCAGGTCACCTCATCTTTGTATAGTGTTGTGACGAGGCTTCCTGGGATAAAAACTACAGCAATGTGTTTCAGCCTGAGCCACAGCCCTGTGAAGTCAATAGCAGCATTGCCAGCCACAAGTGTATGAAAATCATAAATCAGGCTTCCAGAAACATGAGGATGACATAGAAAGCGTATTATAACTTCATTCAAAATAAATAAAAAAAAAGTAACGGTAAACTTATCTGTTTCTTTCTCTTTCTCCTAATTTCTGAATACCTGGGTATGGCAGGATTGTGTTTTCAGAAGTTTTCAACACCAAAGAAGCCCAGCAGCCACTGAAAAAAACAACAACTGAGAATGTGCCTATAAGAGCCAAACCAAACCAGTATGAAACACTGGGAAGTCAAAATGAAATCACAGGCCCAGAAACAGTGCGCTAGACATCAGCGGCAGTGAGCTGCTGCATTTAGAAGAAGACGACTGCACAGCAGCTGAAGGAGAAGCACGGGGGGGTTGCAGCCACAGCAGTGGCTTGGCTTGGACCATGCTGCCATGCTGGCATAGCCTGTGTTACATGCTCTGTTGGAGAATGCTCACTCCGCTAAAAGTGCTGGGTCTCCTCCTTTTTCTCAAAGCCAATGCATTTGCCGTGGATTCAAAATGTCCGTATTATATACTAGCACTACACCAAATACACCAAAATGGGAGGAAAAATGTCGGCACAGACCGGAGGGGGAAAGGAAGAGGGTGCCCAGCCCTTTCTCCTTCCATGGCAATCTCAAAGCACAGTGACCGAAACCTGCTTCCCCCTTCAGAGCAAGGGTCCAGGTGGCCAGCCTTCAGCCTTCAGCCTTGCTCTTGGGGATGCCTGGTAGCTACCAGTTGGTTCCTTCCTTACCTGTGACTGCGTACCTATATTTTCCAGCAGAGAAAGCAAGACTCCACCAGTCTGATAGCTAGATGCTTATGTTTCAGTGGTTTAGAAAAAGTCATTTAAATGAACTGGACTGAACTGCAGGTAGTTAGTTATTTTTTCATCTATACACACATCATCATACTCAAGAACCTATCAATGCCTATGGACAGGGTATGCCTGATATGCTCTTATTCCTTGCATGTCTGTGGTGGGTTGACCCTGGCTGGATGCCAGGTGCCCACCAAAGCCGCTCTATCACTCCCCTCCTCAGCTGGACAAGGGAGAGAAAATATAACGAAAACCTCGTGGGTTGAGATAAGGACAGGGAGAGATCATTCACCAGTTATGGTCATGGGTAAAACAGACTCGACTTAGGGAAATCAGCTTAATTTATTACCAATCAATTTATTACCTCCCCAGGCTGCAGGTGGGGATCTGCTCCCCCGTGGGCCTCCCTGGGCTGCAGGGGCACAGCCGGCCTCACCGTGGGCTGCACCCAGGGCTGTGGGGGTATCTCTGCTCTGGCGCCTGGAGCCCCTCCTGCCCCCCTGCTGCCCTGGCCTGGGGGGCTGCAGGGCTGCTCCTCTCACAGAGGTGCTACCACCATCGCTAATGGGCTTGGCCTTGGCAAGCAGTGGGTTGTCTCGGAGCTAGCTGGCATTGGCTCTACTGGACACAGGAGAAGCTTCTGGCAGCTTCTCACAGAAGCCACCCCTGTAGCCCCCCCACCTGCTACCAAAACCTTGCCACACAAACCCAATACAATGTCATGAATTCTCAACAGAAGAACCCATACTGCAATTTTATGCATAAAATACGCAATCCTACTAAACGTTGCCCTGCGGTTCTATGGCGGAGTATTCCAGTCCCCGCTGTCCACACGACTCAGCCAGCGTTTAGTGCCATTACAGAAATTCCCAGGCTCAGAGCAATCCACTTAGGAACATTACATCCCTCAGAGCGGCACGGAGGGAAAATATTCCACTCGAAGACAAGCAAGGAATTTTGGTTCCCTGAACCACACCAGCCTTTACTGCAGGAGTCTTCAGTGTCAGAATGAATCCCACAGATGTCTGGCATCTGCCAGATGCCACTGAACCCGGCTTCTGATTTCTCCTTGGTACAGTTACGACACTGGTCGAATCACTTTCACAGTGCTCCCAAATTGCCTCAAAACATGAAAGCCACTCCTGCAACGACCCTGTTTCAAAAAGATTAAGCTGCCATTAAAAAAATGGAGATCAGGAGTACTGAAAAGTGCGCATATTTTAATAGTTTTCATTGACATTCAAAAGGATTAGAAATGGAAATCATTTGCATGTATTTTTAAAAATCAGGTCTTTCTTATAAATGTGCATCATTTGAAGCATCTAATCCCGAGTTTGAGAGAGATGCACATTTGTCATTTACAGAGTTCTTTCTGGATTTTTTTCCTCTCTCTCCCATTATTATGATAATCAATGTTTGTATAAAAACATTTTGGATCAAATCTCATTTACTTCATACATGATATGCATGAAGTTTAGTTTTCTGGGATTTATTTCCTCTATGACATGTATATAACTGAGACAAATTCACTGGAGCAGAAGTATGGAGTTCTGATAAGTATTAGAATTCACTTTACTAATTAGTGCCTGAATTAAAATCTCCTTGACATCATTTCTTTAAAAATAGCAATGGGCTTAGAAGGCAGACAAAACTTGTTTCTTCGATGGACTTCTCACCGTCAAGACCCCATTGCCTAGAATTCATCTAAATATTCATCTAAATTCATCTAAGTATATATTTATCTTAAGCCTAGGGTAAAAGTGAGTGTAATGCAACTCCTCTTCAAAATACTGAGGGAAAATTTCCTCTGGGTTTGCCCTTTCATTTCACCTATCTTATTGAGAGTTAGTTCTTTGCTGCTTGGGAGAATTTCTTCCCCTCTCTTTCGCTTCCCTCTGCTTTCCCTCTACCACAGATGGGGAGACATAGATGTGGCTCTTCCATCCAGCCAAAAAGCAAGATCCATCTTCATCTCCTTAGTCCAGTGTGTCTGGTGCAGGTGGACGGCTTCTGTGCCCAGTCCCGTGTCCCCCACTCTCATTCCTGGCTCGGCCTAAACACAGAATGACAAAAAGACCCACAGCTGCAAAAGACCGTGCCCATTGCCACTGCAAACCAGCTTCTTTTCACATACTTCTTAGTGCATTTCCAGCTCTGATTTGAAGTGCTTCCAGCAGGGTAGCTTCTGCTGTTCCTCCTGGGAGGCTATTCCCCAGCCCTATAAATCTCAGTCCCAAGAAACCTCCTTTACACACGTCCTCCTGTGCTTTGAACCACTTTTCCAATCTTCACCTAGAAGTAGTGGGACAAGTAGCTTTTTCCCCACAGAGTTTACACAATAATGCAATAAAGTTGCAGACGCTGTGTGCTCCATCGAGTTACTTTCACTCGTCAGGAATTTCCATGATATCAATTTGTGTATTACTTGCAATAGATGATTTCCAATTTCTATAAATGACAACTCCACCAAAGTGCAAAACCATCCAAAACAGACAATATAGTTACAAACTCCATAGAAGACATAAGCAAATAAGTAAAGGAAATCTTTACTTAAGCTGCTGACACTGAGAGTGAGTCTGAGGGGTCTTTTCCCCCCTGAATTTGGCAGACTGGCTCTGTCAGTGATGTTTCCTTTCTCTTTTAAAAAGGCAAGGAGCTGTGTTTTTTCAGACGTTGTAAAAAAGTGCTTTTGTTTGCATTTTACTGAACCGGGCTTGAGTTAAGAGTGATTTCAAAGTAACACCTAACTTGCTATTAGGCCATTACCTTGCTATTTCGAGATAGCGTGCCACCTTCCCTCACCCATGAGGGCTTTAAAGGAGGCTTTATTTGTCCTCATGGAAGCTGCAAGGGGAAGAACTTTCTTCCAGGGCCTGGTGAGGCTCAGGAGAGCAATTTGACACAGAGCCAGAAAAGAGCAGGCAGCACGGCTGAAGCCCCAAGCTCACCCAAAAGTCTTTCACCCCTATAGCTGAAAGGAAGTCATTCACTCTGCCGTTTCCCCCCAGGTCTGCCAGGTTCTGTGCTGCAAGGGTTCAGATACTGTTTCTGATAAACCCCCACATGCACGAGCCGTAGTACAACGCGCTTGTGTACTGTGTGCCCAGTGATAAACATCCATGCCACGGAGTGACATGGGCGCTGCTGCCTCGTGAGCCAAAATCACCTACAAGATCACATACACATTCACTAGTTCACCTTGTGAAGATCCCGTTGGACAAATTGCAAGCTGGCTATATAGATAAGAGAAAGCTCTGAAAATTACTGCATCAGTCCTTTGGAAATCTTTCCCCAAAATGATTTTTGCTATTTGCAGATCAAAAGCCATTATTTATCTCAGCTTCCAATAAAGAAGGCAAAATTCATTGCAGATGTGTTTCCAAAGACTTCAATAGCTGGGTGGCAGCATGTTTTTTGGGCTTGCTATGCACTAAACCAAAACCGGTGTGAAATATTGCCATTCAGTTTTGTTTGCGGCAAGGCAAAACAGGAAGATGCCTTTTTTTTTTTTTTTTTAAATGTTCAGGGCTCAAAAGGCTGGAAGAAAGATACGGTGCCCCTAGGGACCTGTAAGTCTCCCTCTCGGCTCACTCCTAAGGATAAGGAGTTGAGAGTCTACTCAGAGAAACACAGACAGAGGTGCCCATAGCCCAGGTAGCGAAAGCAGCATGCCATGCTTTATCTTGTGGACTAGACCAGTTCACGTCATGGCTTGGGATGTCCACTCGTCCCCAATGGATTATGCTTGTTCTGGCTATGTAAGTAAACACACTTATTTCAAATCCAACCCATCTGAGCTTGCCAAAACCACTTTTAATCAGAAAAAAAAAAAAATAATCAGAATTATGTCTTGTAGACACTGCCTTTTCATGCTGTGCTTTGGTAGCACTCATCTTTTTTTCAGATAAAAAAAAGTTCACAGTTTCATCGGTGGTTTAAGCCACTAACATTAACTGTCAGCCCTGACACCGGGCAACAGAGGAAATATATAAAAAAGTGGCATGCAGATGACTGCTCATTATCCTTTCACTCACAAAGCATAAATATAGCTGCCTGTGTTTGAACACAAGGCAGGCCTGCAATTAGGACACACTCAACTGCAAATGCACCGCAACCCCTTCTTTACTGTGCTTGTAGCTGATACAAAACAATACCTCAACACCAATTCTATGTGGTGCCTGTAATTTTCTTGAGTACTGTGTATATTAGTCACAGATGTAGCTTAAAAGCTGTGATTCTCCCCCAAAAGCAGAAAAAGCAAACAGACGTGGTCTGGAGGGGGAGCTTTGCTCAATGTGCTCTTTAGGGCCTGGTTCCAGGTTCCTTATACATCCTGATTCTTTCAAGAAGGCATTTGGACCTTTAAAGAATTTGATATCCAGTGATTTAGCCCTCACAAAGTAAAGCAGCAGTGGTTACGCTTGCCCTGTGCAAGTGGATGGGGTCCCTTAGAATAACCACATTTCTGTGCCAGGGAAATTCTGGCACTGCTCTGCTGCCTTCGTTCCTATTCCTGCTCCCCAAACCAGAAGAAAAAAACCTCGTATATCAAATTTTCATATGGTGAAAAATTCTGAAAACCTTAGACTGTTTTTTTGAAGTGACAATTTACCATTTTCAAATTTTGTCAGATATTTCTCCTGAAATGCAGAAATGTGCCTGAACTCAGAGTTGCTTCTACAAAAAAGTGGATTTTCACAAAATTCGTATTTCATCAGGATACATTTGTAGTCAAAGAAACTTTAGCCAACTTAACAACTTTAAATAATGTAGGGATTGTGCCAGACCTCAGCCTTTTCCTGATCCTCACCACTGTGCCAAGCTGTATCTTAAAAAGGCTCTGAAGCACTTCTCTTCCATTACTAACATTCAGCAACCTTTTTCAATAAAAATGTCAAAAAAAATCACATTTTTTTTTCTCTTCTCAATAAATTCCTAAAACTGAACGAATCTCTACTCTACCTGTGCAAATTCTGACCTTTATCCTCCCGTGACAGTCAGAAAATGAACTTAATGTTTGCCGGTTCCTAGTCCACTCACATCTCAGTCTCTGCGGTCAAAGAGCCTCCAACATTTGGGAATCATTGGAGTGCATCAGACGTGAGTGAGCAGGACAGAGCCTAACACACAGGCAGCCAGACCTAGACAGAGGATCATCAAAAGTGGTGTGTAGGCTATCAACACAATATAAATGAGATTTATTGGAAGCTGTGGACAAGATAGACAAGAAGTTAGTAAGGGAGAGGGGAGAGAAAAGAGCGGGGAGAAGGTGAAAGGAAGAAAGAGATGAGTGCCTTTTATTTCCAGTATAGTTCGGGTAGGAACGACTTGGGTAGAAGTGCCAAAAGTGAGCTACTGACTGATGCATCCAGCTAACAGAAATAGCACGTGGTACTGTGTGGCCGGCCAAATTCCCCAAGTGGGAGCCAACACCATTTGCGTGCGACACTGCAGTCACGTCTGAAGTTGAAGGGAAATAAAAAGTAACTGCTTTTAATAGGAGCCCACTTCCCCCAAAGAAGTGTTTCTTTTTGATACTGTAAATTGTGCAAATGTTAAAATAATGTAGGGTAGGCAAGCTGTAAAATACGTTTAATTAAAAATAACCACTAAATGCTAAATTTTCTGAAAAATATGATATTTAGTAAAAAGCATGATCATTATTTCAAAGAGAAGCCATCCACACACAGCATTTTAGCATGTGAAGAGTTCTCTCGCCACCCCCAGTAGAACGCTTCCTCTTCCACATTTCCCTCCCAGCCTGCCGCTGTTCGGCCCTCGATTTCTCTGAATGTGGCCAAGCAGTTTTGACAACAACATGAGAAAATAGGAAGGGCAATCCAGAATGAGCCAGAAATATGTAAGAAACATGGGAGAGAAGAGAGAGGATAAGAAAGTGTCTTACCACCAAGGCACGCGGTGGTTTAAGCTGCTTTTTAGCTCCACTTTGTTGCAATGAGAGCACGGCAGAGTCGCAGGGCGTAGCAGCTTTGAAGCTTCGGGCTATACTAAAAGCAGTGCCGATGCTTCTGAGCCCAGCGTACTAAGTACTTGATGCTGATATAATTTACTAATATTTCCCTGCTTTGGCCTTTCAAAACTCAAAAATCCTAACAATACTAAAGGCACTCGTAGAATTTATACAACACAACGTATTAGAAGTCCAATTCTACAATCAAAACTGTGTGATGGGGAACAAGTTTTCTCAGCTCGCCACTGAGGGATGTGTTGACTGCCTACAAACTGCTTGTATTTCAGGAAGACCACGGTGCTTTCCACGCAAATGAAAAGCAAGAGCATCCCTTGTTGTAGTGGGGTTTAAGTCCGACAGTTTCAAAGATAAAGTGAAAAGTGCTGGAACTTGGAACACCGAAGCCAGGTTTTTCTATTTTCTTCCAGATATTTTTCCATTTCTGTCACTTGGTTTGTACCTGAGAAAAACTAACTTCTGCATCTGTTAAAAATAGCAACATGCTAGGTAAAATGCTAGGGGAAAAAAAAGAAAAAAAACAAGTAAAATATTACCGCTGAAGCATATTCAACGAGAACTTCTAAAAATTCAGAAGCAAGACTAATACTGGTGTTATTGAAATCCTACAGAACTTCTGGCACTGGAAAGATTCTGACTTCAAAAAGCAAAAATAAATAAAAATGTAAATTCTTCACCAATCTTTAAAACCCCTGCCAACTATCTGCAGGCCTTTGACCTTAAATAGTGCCTGCTTTTTCATAATGGCAAAAAGAGCAGGAGGTGGGGGGGGGAAGAGGAGGGAAGAACGATAAATGATTCATGCTAATGATGTATTTGAATGACAAAACATTTAGGTTTTAAAATGAAAAAAACAAAACAAATGCTTTTTTGGAACTAGTTGTTTACATTCAACAAGAGAAGGAATAAAAAGACTTCTTCAGCGACTCTTTACATCACTTCTTCAGGCTTCATACTTGACGTGCGGTCTGATATTAAATGGTTACTTGCTA
>NW_009260493.1:3765401-3773679 GCF_000687185.1 Egretta garzetta
ACACAGTTGCAAAATGCTGAACAGATCCTGCAGTCAGCTACTGACTAGTTGCTGCAAAATACGCATTAAATCATATGCTGCGAACGTTTGCAGTCCAATTTCTACTTAGCCAACCATGAAGATTATTACCACATTTAGAAAATACTTATTTTTTTTTTTCATCCTGAGCCCGAGTCTGGATATTTGATTGTAAAGTTTTTGTTCCAGAAACTGGGTCATGTGTAAATGACATGTAGCATATACATGGTTTGTATTTGTAAATCACAGTGTTCCCTGTGTTCTCTGTTTCACCCTTAATCAGGGTTAATACCAAGAACATATCCCAGTTATTCTGCAAGAGCTGGTGTGGAATAATGTCTTTTAGTCCAGGATTAAACATGCAGATTCTTATTTCATATGCAATATTTTATAAACTCGTATTAGAAACAGTTGGTGATATTCTGGCAAACACTTCTTCCCTGCATGCCCACCTAATCTTATAAACTGAACCAGTTTTCAGGCAGACTTAAACTTTATCAGTGTATGCAGCACAAAATGTTATATGATTCCTGGATTTTTCCTCAGCACACTTCTGAAACATGTAAGGATGGCTGGAATGAGATTTAACATGATGGGATGATGGTCTAAGTGTGCTTCCAGACTATGAAGAAGTAGATGTTTCAATTCCATAAACATATGTCAGATTTCATATGGTTATGATTGATGCCTCTTTCTGATAGTTCAAATTTTCAAACTGATGGAAAACTATTAACGTGGACTTAGGGACAGGATGCACTATTTCTTGGAAATTACACAGTTGTGTTGAGTTTCGTTACTAAACCCCCAACGGCAATGATTTGTCTCAACTTCTACTATAGTTTTCTATCCCAAATTATCTGCTTTGGGCTTCTTGAAAAGTTCTGTACTTTGATTTATGTTGCAAACAAGTCCTGCTTGATACAATGGAGAATCGTGTTTTCCCATAACTCCCATATTTTCATCATATAAGGTACCAAAACCAAATGCTTAAGTTATGAGTGTTCTTCCACATCATGAGGTTGCTCCCCCTTCACGCCCATCTGATGACTGAAACCCACCATTTTTCAAACCGCTCTCCCAAAGCACATCTGATGTCTTCTTCACAAACACTGAACTCAACTCCCCTAGACTTTGGTAGGACTTTTGCTTGGTGTATACAGAAATTTGATCCAAGAAACTGGAATCTGTAGCTATTTGGGGAAATACAAGTGCAGAGGGAAATACAGGCAAACCTCAACAGCTATCTATCTACCTAGCCAAAATTTATTGTTTTTCTCAAGTTCCAAGCCCCCAGATAGTCAAGTCAATCTCCAGATAAGAATTTTTAGGGTTTCACTCTTTCTAGATGCTGAAATACCTCCAGCTGTGAAAAACATTTTATTTCCTTGGCATAAGCCAGAAAATTTGTCTTTTAAGAAGAGAATCTGACATTTGTTAGGTTTGCAAAGTGGAGCACTCTAATCCTGAAAAGCTCCAATAATTCCCCAAATTGTTAATTTTCTTCCCATCCAACATCAGCCACTCTGATCCCTGCATGAAATCTTCCCTGATTCTTCACTGAAGTGGGTGAGTTTAAGCCATCCCTTCACCTGCCCTGTTCTAGAGTCAACAGCAGAAAGAATCGTAGCTGTTACTCATTATCATTTTGAGTAAATTAACCTGCAAAGGACCAAAAATTCCCAGAACAATCCTGGGACATACAAGTTTTGACTGTCATTTGTGCTCAACCTTTCACTGTCCACTGCAACCCAACATCTGGGTATAGCCTGAGGTATTGATGAATTGCTGCCTCAGTTCTCAGGCAGTTTGTTTGGTTTTTTTTTTTCTCTGTCATCGGAAAGGCACAAAAAAAATCATCAAAGGAATGGAAAGATGCATGAGGAGCTCACGTCTCTACCTGAAAGGTGTGCTTCTTAGCAGTGAGACAAATCATCTGGAACTTCTGCTTCTTGCTAAAAAGCAAGACCTCAAGAGGAACTGCAACAATATGACAGTGTGAGTCCTGGAGTGGAGAAATGGGTGTTTTTTTGACTTCTGGTCTGAGCAGTAAAGTTCCCTTTTCAGCAAGACATACCTCACCACAAACCTCACTACCTTCGGAGCAAAATGCAAGGCTGTATAGCAAAACCCACAACACTACAAAGACAGCAGACTGAAAACTATCTACGTGGACATGCAGATAAAGAACAGGCACCACATTAGCTGAGGTTGAGTGCCTGAGGGCTGTCATGAACAGAACCGCCGGTGTCGCATCGCAACCGGAGCACGAAGGCAGCTGATATGAAACAGCAGCCTCCCCCTCCACCCTGCACCCCGGGGCTCACTGCTCATGCTGAGAGCTGCCCTCAGGCCCATGGCCACCAAATCTAGATTTTGGGGAAGTGCTAGGAAAGCATTTGCACAGGGTCTTCATTTCAAATGCGGTTTGGTCCCCATCTATGCTGGGCAAATCAAGAAACTTGGCTAACTTGACCCACCTTTAAGGTGGGTTTAAATCTAGTCACGAAACATGGAAGGCTGCTTAAAGGTATGTAATTCAAGCAGCATTCTTGGAGTGGCTCTGGTGCTGCTCTGAAGTTTTAGGTGAGTATTTTTTTCTCCATCAATCTCCTAGAGATGCTCTGACCAACTAACCAGGTGTCAGGCGGGGTGTACCACGACGCTGAAGTGATGCACAAGCTATGCCTG
Organism: Egretta garzetta; assembly: GCF_000687185.1. NCBI lineage: Eukaryota > Metazoa > Chordata > Aves > Pelecaniformes > Ardeidae > Egretta > Egretta garzetta. Next base: position 3,768,108 of record NW_009260493.1, read on the forward strand.
CCATAGAGGCTCTGAACTTCACTGACACTGCACTTTTTCAGGGTCTAAATCAAAAGCCTAGATCGTGCCACCCTTACTCATGATGAGGGTCGCCCTATTCCTCCCAGGGTTTACCAGAAGTAAAGAAAGAGTTGGAAGGTAAAGGCCTGATACAATGACCAGTGAGGTGTCAGCCCAGAAAGAAAAATTAAGTAATCTTCTACCACTAACCCTAAAAGAAAAAGCCAGCTTTAAGAAGAAGAAAAAACCTGAAAACATACTGTCCTCACAAACTGGACCGCAGCTGATGAAGCGAGATGCTCTAAAGTGATACCAGGAAGTTGCTACTTTCAGCATATGGTAACAGCAGAGGAAGGAGTGGGGGTAAGAAGCACAGGCAGCATAAACGTGGGGACCAGCCTCACTGTACGATGGAGATACATACAGTACTGATCCAGAATAACAGACAGATGCATTTTATGAGCCACTGCCAAAGCTGCTTTTAAAAAGGCTATTACATTTCCCTTAGCTAGAAGGGTCTCTGCAAATATTGCCTCTTAACAGATCCTGCACTGAGAACGGTAGATCAGGAGGTGGTAAGAGAAACAACAGCACGAACTGTCCGTAGGGGTACCAGCCCATCACTGGTGGAGTGTGAGGAGACAGTATCGTCTTCTCAGCGCAACTGGCAATGGGATCTGGAAAACGAAGACAAACATGCAACAGAAACTGCAACTTGTGACTTCAACAGTTGCAAGGGAATCACGCCAAGAACAGGCAGTATGCAAACATGCTGCAGGTTATTTAAAATGCAAATTGTCCTTTTCTAAATGGAGCTGCTGAAGCACAGGTAACATCTGATGTAAATGAGTGACCTACTTTAAACTAATCAAACAGTACAGCTAGAGAAAGAGGTAGAAGCAAAAACAATCTTAAGGCTTGTATTGTTTCTCTAAGTGCTTCACATTTCTGTCCCCATTACGGTTGTTCTCCAGGTTAGTGGGGGAATGAAAAAGCAGGTTATTTTAATGGCATCTCAGTATAAAAACAATTCTCAAGCACCACATTAAAAATTAAACAGCTTTGCATCTTTAATGCATACGTTCCTTTTTAAAGAGGGAATCAACAGTTGTGTGGCAGCATGTAAGTATTTTTGTTGTGCCCAATGAGCAGGCGAAAAAAAAATATACAGGATGCAGCAATGGAGAAAATACAGAATGAAAGAAAAGATGTCAAGAAAAAAAAACAACCCAGAGAAAGCAACTCTTGTCACTTGCTGGCAGGAAGCACATCCTCAAAATTAAAATATCAAGTAGGGCACCAGGGAGACCTAAATTTCATGTGTAAGAAGCTACAAATAACAACACATCTTTGAAAACGCCATCATTTTACCTCCACTGGATTTGCTAGTCTCTTGTAACGAACCCAGCTCACTGTTAGTAGTCTTTGTAGTTAAGCTAACAACCAACATAGTCTAAGATTGGCATAGTCTACATCTTGTCAACCTCTGCGGTGATCCCTCTGTGCCCAGGTTAAGGCATCTTGTGCACATGTCAAGTCGTAAGGGCGTTGTGCATGCAGCACTCTTCCAGACAGTGCAGAAATACACCTTACACCTAAAAGTGGTCACTTCTGATTTGGACAAACCACTGGAACCGCCTCCCTCCTCCCTGTCCCAAATGTCCTTCAACATAACTTCTCAGTAGACACGGAAAAAGGTAGAGCAGAAAACGATGCAGAGCATGGTATGTAGAGTTGGTTTTGCTTGCAGCCTCTGGCCCCACAAGCTGAATCTACTTGCTCCTGTGTGACTAAGCAAGTTTTCACTCCCCTTCTCCTCATTGGGCAGGCTTCCCCAAGCAAATGGTCTGCTTCATATTAATGCTCCCTGAGGAGCAAACAGAAGAGGACATCGTGGTCCACTGCAGAGCTGACCACTCACTGTGCTGTCCTACTTGTGCTGCAGCAGAGGAGGTCCCTCAGTGCACTCTGGAGCTTCCCTGATGGTGTTGTGGTCCATGGGTACCGCTATGCAGTAGAGTGTACGAGTGCATCAAAAATACCTATATCGCCAGGCACGTATGTGCCTATGGTCATGTTTTAGGCAATAGAACAGGGCTGATTTGCAAACAGGCGAGCACACATTTTCAAAATGCGCTCAGCGGTATGGAGACCAGAATTTCATTTTCCTTAATATCCAAGCTCAGGAAACAGCCTGAGTACAGAATAGCGCAACTGAGTATGTATTTATTTTACTCTGGCCACTTTCAAATATCTGCACTGTAAACTAGGACCCTCACTTCATTTTACACAGCAAAGTTACTCTGAAGCCTGCAGGAAGCCTACTCTGTCCCAAAGGGCCAGCTTCCACACCCAAATCACCCCCAGTGCACTTGCAGCGATCACCTCCCGAAGGAGGATGGTGGGATACTGACTCACATGTTTTTTTCACCTCACCTGTTAATGTAAAACCCAAAGGCGATATAAGCGCATGAAGTAAAATCCTAACATGCAACTGAAGCGTAATGTGTGAAGCAGCAGGATGAGGAGTTTTGATGTCCCTGCAACACACCCTGATGCCTTCCTGGGGCTTTTCTGCCTTTGCAATCAGAGATGCTTCAGCGAACGGGTAGGGGTACCCACGACTTTGCTGGGGTTCATTTAAACCTGAGACCATGGGTATGAAAAGCCAGGAGGAACCGGATGAACCTCATCCCGAGGGGGTAGATCAAGCACCGCCTAAACCAGGGACCGCCACTTTGGCCACCGAGAGAAGGCAGCCCCAGGTCTGGGAGGGCAGGGTGTGGAGGAGGATGTCTTTTCCCAGATTCCCCTCCCGGTTCACCTCGGCTCGGGGTGTGGGGGGGCTCGGGCACAAGGACCCTCCCTTCCCTCGCCCTTACCTGAGCCGCCCACGTTGGACCGGAGCAGGCAGGTCCTGCGGGAGGAGGAGAAAGAGGAGATGGTGCTTTGGGAGCGGCCGCGGGGACCGGGCAAGAACCAGGCGGGCGGCGGTGCTGCCCCGGTGCTCCCCGGACTCTCAGCCATCGCCGTCGGGGAGCCGAGAGGGGCAGGGGGGGGGGGGTGTGGGGCTGTGTGGAAGGGTGGGGGGGCTGGGGAGGTGGGGGTGTGCGCCTCCGCGCTCCCCGCTCCCGTCATTTCCAACTCTCGGGAAAAACCAAACCAAAACAAAAACCAACTAAGAATCGGTTAAAAAACAGCCGAGCAAACGGCTACACCACTTCTGTTTTCTGTAACAGGGTGCCCTCCCTCCTCCCCCGGCCGTCCCCTGCAAAACCCGGAGGTTGCACAAAAGGCATCGCACCCCTGCAGCCGAGCGGGGAGGGCAATGAGTCAAATCTGCCCCCTCCTTCTCCTTCCTGTTTCTTAAGGTTTGGGTTGCAGGCAAGAGACTTTTCACAACTAGTTTTAGGACTGACTCAACGTTTTGGGAGTAAGGTACCCCTCCTGCCTTTCAAATCAGAAGTGGGAGTCACCGTCGACTTTGGCAAAAGCAAAATCCAGCCCTGCGGTGTCATTTGCTGGTGTTTGTTTTACAGATACACTTTTAGGACATGATTCACCTTTAAAAGGATATTTAATGTTTTAATTGCTTCTTAGGGGCAAATCCTTTTATATTCTGCCTTGAATAAAGTCCGTGCCGCCCCGAAGCCACCGGCACAATGGCCAAGACAGACAGGACTTCACCCTGCATTTTTAATGCATCCAGTGCCACAAACTATCGAGCTATCAAATATGAAAGTCCCATTCAGGCTGTATGAAAACATTTTAGCAACTACCACTCCCCAGGACTGAATCAAATCCTACTGAGTCCAAAACGTGTCCACCTGAAACTCAAGTTACCAGCCTCTGCTTCCCACCAAGCCCACCCAGTGCCCTCCTCTCGGCGCCGAGCCCCGTGCATCTCCCCAGGCACGGTGGTTCTGTGGCCTCCCCGGCAGCCGCACGGCTCAGGCACCCTTCGCCTATGCCCAAGCAATCGATCCAGTACATGGATCCAGAGCCTCGTATGTCAGCCATTAGGCAGGTCAAAAGGTCTTTCTTGCTCAGCGTCTCCCAGGGAATTGCCTCCATTATTTCCTCTCCTTCTTTCCCCTCCGCTGCCAGGCCAGCCCACTCCTTCCCTCGCTGCAGAGAGCTTTCCCAGCGGGACCGTGCTGCAAGGGTGAGAGGCAGGGGCTTCCCCTCGCCGGGCACAGCTCCATGCTGGCAGACCTACCCGCGGGGGCCGGTGGCTCCAGCATGGCACTGGCAGGCACACTGTACCCAGGTTTAGAGAGCTTCCTGCAGTGGCAGACACCAGTCTTGTGTTATTCAGAAAATCTTACAATGTACTATTTTTATTACTTACCCTTTGCAGCTTGCCTCATTACAGATGTGACTGTGCTACGAGGACCTTTTCCCTCACTGGAGATTTTGGTAGCTGTGCTTGTGTGGGCTGGTGACATTTTCTGAACCTGTTTATGCCTTAATCAGAAGTGTACTCATGGCTGCTATTTACTGCACTGTTTTTTACTTCTTTTTTTCCTCTCTTTTAAATTTAAAGGATGTCATCAAGTTCATTATTGAAATACACAGTTCCTGCTCCAAATCTCACCCAAGGCAATGGCAGGTTACTGACGTCAGTGGGCTTTGGGTCAGATCCCTGAGCTTTTTTAAAATCATTTTTCCTTCAAAGCATTTTGAGCCACAGAGCAGTTGTAACTTTGGTGTGCTGTACAGAATAAGCTTCAGAGAGTCTACTTCAAAACTCCCACATTAAGGAGCTGCTCAGTGTCTGCAATTGTTTGGTACGATCAAAAAGAAAAGGAGAACATGAAGAAATCCAAAGATAAACTAGAAAAGATACCATTGTGAGAGGTCAAACGCATTTAAAGATTCCTTTTGAGAAGCTAAGTGACATCTAAAGGGGCGAAGGTAAAAGAAGACACAGAGAAAGTAGGTCAACACTGAATGTGAAAGAAATATGAAGAGGCTCCTATTGTGATATCAAAGTGCTTTTGTAAATCAGAGTAATGTGAACAGTCAGTCAGAAAGAATGATACCGTGGAAGTCACAATGTTTTTATCAGCCTGTAACTAATACACTCATCGACGTACGTACATAAATGAAAATGTTAAAAAATTATCTGCTTCCCATTTTCGCAGCTCTTCAGATATTTTTGGATGAAGTGGAACAGCTGTGGTTAATGGCTGTGGAAACTGAAGTTCTGTTTCCGTAGAACAGCAGTAAAGTATACATCCTTCCCAGGTGGGGAGACATTTAATCCAGTTGTCTGCTCGTTCATTTTCAACTTTTGTTTTGATGTGATTGCCTAAGAAATTTCCATTCGTGGTGATGATTTTGGAGCTGCAGAGCGACGATGAACCAGGGAGCGGAGGGGAGAGGAAGGGGAAGCGGGGAGAGAGAAGGGCCGCTGAGCCTGTGGCTGGAAGCTGGAGGGAACGGCAAATCCAGCAGGCCACCGAGGCCACCTCTGAATTGGCCCCTGGCTGCAGATGCAGGACTCAGGCTGGGTCAGGCTGCAGGCCCAGCAGGCAGCAGCCGGCAGCTTTCAGGCAAGCACACGGCC
>NW_009260493.1:3775269-3776662 GCF_000687185.1 Egretta garzetta
CAGGCCCCGTCCCTCCCCGCAAAGCCGCGGTTAGGTTTAAAGCCCTTCTGCAGACCGACCCTGGAGCCGAGGTGTGTGGGCAGAGGTTTGTTGCCACCTGAGGCTGGTCAGTGAGACCACGGGCTCCGTGGCGCCGTTTACGAAGGAAGCGGGGTTTGATGCGAATCCGGTATGTCTGACCATCCGTCTGCCCAGCCCTGGAACTCCTGAGTTTTCTTGGTGACCTTAAGAAGAGAGCTCGTAGAGCTGAGCAATGTGGTTTTGGTTGAGCAGCAGAGGGAGACCTCCCCAGGGCAGCAATGGAGGGGCTCTCCCCAGGCTCTGTGGGGACGAGCGTTGGGGACCTCCCAGCCTCCCCGAAAGAGCCTTGAGCAGCTCTTGCTGGAGGGCCATGGCACCATCCGCGGGGAGCGTGGGAGTCCATTGCTCGCTCCCTACATCGCTGCCCTTGCTTGGGTGAAAACTGCCTGCGGTTTTCTCCTGGGTATTTTGTGCTGTTGGTGGTTTTCTTCTTTTTTATTATTTTTATTAAAGAGTACTTTACACTTAAAAGAACCTAAGGCTCTGATCCTTCAAATAATTTTAGTAAAAAGGCCAAGTAAAACGTTTGGTTTGTGAGTGTTCACTGGTTCAGGCCCTTTGGCTCTAAGCATATATATATTTTTTTGCTATCTTCTTTCCGTGCTTCACCCAATACTTCCTGTGTGACTTCAAGTGAGTCACATTATCATGTACAATATGAAGATAACAGCAGCTCTGCAGCAGAGCTATGGTAAACTTTAAATGCAATATTCATACAACAAACCAGCATCGATATAAACAAACCACAGTTTTCTGAAGGCAGTGTTTGGCCTGCTCTTTTCAGAATTGTGTTCAAGGGTTTCAGCAGTTTTTAAAATGTGGACTTCCTTTACTAATTAAGGACCTGGGGAGGGGGGTGGCAGCTAGCTTTGAGTTCAATCCTTACTCGGAGTGCTGTGCTCTGATACTGGTATGCAGGTGCAGGCTTAAGCATTCATTGTTTGTTGTTGTTCTAAAAAGGCCCCAGAACACTCTAACATAGTTGAAGAAGTTGTTTTTTATATCCCTGTTGCCTCCCATCCTTGCAGTGTGAAGCTACTTCAGGGCCTTCTGGCAGCACATGCAGTCAGATGACTGAGGTCCTGTGTTAGCAGCTTCAAATGGGAGGTCATAAACTGGTATCACCCAGCCCATCCTCCTTCCCTCAGATCTCCATAACCTTGGTCAGGATGTTTCTCGAACCTAATCCTGTCAGAGCAGAAGTGCTCACGTTGTTAGCAAAGCATGTGACAAGGGAAGAGAAGCAAGGATGTTATTTGTTTCTTTATGCAATTACATAAAGTCAGAGGTTTTTTTTTCAGGTTCTTTCATG
>NW_009260493.1:3776691-3784491 GCF_000687185.1 Egretta garzetta
CCATAGGTTACTGTGGTGTTACAGAACTGAGGTCAGAGTCTAGCTCAGGATGGGAGAGAGAAACACATTTCAAACATTCAGGTTCTGGCCTGTTTTATTCCTGCACTTGCAGTTTGTTTTCATTTATGTCTCAATTTGCCAACAGAATTTTTGCTGCTTGGCTTCATTCATAGAAAGGTGAATGCTTACAGACTCTTTTCCTGTAAGTATTGGCAGTCACAGCGTATGTTGTTGTTAGAAGGTCTCCAGCAATAAAGCTGTTGATGCAGTAAGGACTGTTGCATGCTGTTTCTGGAGCTCCTCTTTCATTGCTAGGTAGGGGAGGGATGGAGCAGGTTGGAAATAAATAGCACTGTGTTGGTGATTTATGATCTCTGCCTGTCATGAGGGTGAGAAGCCGCCCTCAGACCACAGAGCAAAGCTCCAAACTTGCTGTGGACTAGACCAGTCGGAACAGTGACCATACTGGCTCAGGACTTGATGTGATGGGGAAACACAGGGTAGAAACTGTCCCTGCCTTTGCTAGGTGGGATGCAAAAAGAGACTGTTAGCTTGTTTTTCTTTCTGATTCCTAAATCTGTGTGTGTTGGTCCAGTGGACCGTACTAGAGCCTGTAACGGAGGTGCATTTGTAAGCATGTGGGATTCTTGCAGAGGCAGGTTGTTGTTGGAGGATGTGCCTTCTAGTAGGCTGCTTTTGCTTCAGAGCCTGCAGTCACAGCTCTCTCCTGCTCTGGGACCATGGGCATCCGCTCACATGTCAGGTCACTCAGCTGCGTTTGGCATAGGGGACTCTGGACCTGCAGAGAGGTGAAGCTGCTGTCCCATGTGTTGCAGGTGTTGCAGTGTGTGGGGCAGAGCAGAGACACCTGATGGCTGATATGTGAAACTTGAAGAGGTTGAGTTGTTAGTCTGGAAGAGTGCATTCCTTGTGCCACCTGAGATACCTGTGTGGACCTGTGCTCCCTAGTATGGTTTCAGGATTTGGGTACTGAATAAGGCTGCCAAGTATAGGTGCTCTGTGACGTTGCTCCAGATGAAATGCTGGGATCTTTCCTAAGTGGAGCGCTTGAAAGAAGCAGAGCATGGGGAAAGAGGACAGAGAAAAGGAAATCTTTGATAATTTATACAGGTATGTTCTGAAGCAGTTTTACCCCGTTGCCAGTGTCATGTACCTCCAGTGCATGTGCCTCTCAGTGTGAATGCAAAGAGGAGCTGATGATTTCAGATATATTTTCTTTGTCTAAAAATGCACTAGCAGACATGTTCTTGCTCTGTATTTTGTAGGTGGTACTGGCAGAAGGAGAAGAGAGAGCCCTATGTGAAATTTATGGAGGCGAATTACCCACCGGGGTTCAGTTATGAAGATTTTGGGCCACTGTTTACAGCAGAATTCTTTGATCCCAACCAGTGGGCAGATATTCTGAAGGCTTCAGGTGCAAAGTACGTTGTCTTAACTTCGAAACATCATGAAGGTAAGTGGAAGGTTTGTGAATGTTAGTAACTGTGAATGTTAGTTTTCTGTCAACAAAAGAAAAATCCAGGTGGCTTTCCTGCCTGCTAAGAGAGAGAGAAAGCCAGGCAGGCTTACCTACCCCAACCCAGCCAAAAAGGAAACAAACAACCCAAGAAATGTGTGTGTGTTTTCCTGGCTCTTACGCAAACACTATGGCCATGAAGCTTGTGTAGAAGGAGAAATAGGTTGTGCCATTGCTCTCTTGCTGTTGGTAGGGCAGCCTGCAGTGGTGGGGCAGCTGAGCTTCCTGCAGGAGCCATAGTTTATTTTTTATTGTGCAGTTTATTGCTCAAGGAACTGCAAAAGTGAATTCTGCAGTACTTCATGTATGGAGAGCTGCTGTGTACAGGCAGTTAACGAGCTCGGTATGTTTCTTCAAAGAATTTAAGAGTATGTTCCAAGAGTAAACTTCAGAGTTAGAAATGTACACAGGGTATAGCTCTTTTTGATACAGTGCATAGAAGCCAAAACCTTGAGCCAGGTCTGGAACTTCACAGGCACCATTGATTTTTGGCACTATAATTGTAAGATACTCTGAAAAGTAAAGGGAAAAAAAAGTAGTTGGAAGGAAACATGGTAGCAAAGAAAGCATAATATATTAAGATGCAATATGACAACACATCCAGTGACTGTTGTTGGTGTTTGGGGAGATGTGGGTTCAAGACTGGCAACTGGTAACTTGTGAATTTTAATCTTGTCTCTAACACACATAAAATCTTGATCTTGATGATGCCAGTGGCTTAATTCCCAGTGACTTCAAAAGAACCATGATTCATTTAGTCTGTCCTGTAGCCTTGGGCGTGAATTTTTTAGCTTGTTTATCTAGTTGATGCAATTACATGTATCCAGTTCACAAAAATATTGCAAGATTTATTAGGCAATGAGTATAAAGCACTTGGAAGGTGAGAGTGGAGCTCCTCTGGCAGTGATCTAAGTCTGCAGTGCAGTACTTCTAAGTGCTTGTGCTGGATTGCTGGATGTCTGAAACATGATATTTAACGCTGATATTTTAAAAACTCTTTCAGGAGTTTTTGTGCTCCGCTTATATACATGTACCAAGTAGTTGATTGAGCTGTTATAAATGTCAAGACAAATGACATGTGAACATTTGCGTAAGATCTAAACAGAAGGGAGGAGAATAGTCTTTGAATGCAAATGATAGTTTGTGCATTCTGCGACTTAGAAAGCATTTTGTCTTCCAGTTGTTTAGTGTGTATTCATAGTTTGCATATGATACGTTCAGTGAAAATGTAGATGCCTCAGAAGTTGCTGTATTTTTGGTTAATTTAATTGGGACGTATGAATGGAGTGAATAATTAAGGAGAAGTAATAATTATCCTAAGCAGCACAGAAATGGAAAATTGAATCTTTTTATATATATAAAAATATAAATGTATATGGCTATGAATAAAAAAATACATAAGCATTATCTGGCATGGTGTTCTGATGTTATGGCTATTATCATCATGCATAAACAGATTATAGGCATACTCTATACCATGATAACAATACTATCACACATATGATTATTATTACTTTATATCTATTTTTTTGCAACGCGCTTGCAAAGTACTTCCCAGAAGGAGGAAATACAACTTCCCCTCTTCTGCTTCCCTTTCTTATCCTTTGATTTTTCTCTTTTCAGGCTTTACTTTGTGGGGATCCAAATATTCCTGGAACTGGAATGCTGTTGATGTGGGACCGAAAAGAGATCTTGTGGCTGAACTAGCAACATCTGTTAGAAACAGGACTGACTTGCATTTTGGGTTATATCACTCCTTGTTTGAATGGTTTAATCCCCTCTTCCTTGAGGATGCCACCAATGTCTTTATGACAAGAACATTTCCAACCAGTAAATCATTACCAGAACTCTATGAAATTGTGACCAAGTACCAACCAGAAATAATTTGGTCTGATGGGGATGGAAACGCGCCAGATACTTACTGGAATAGTACTGGTTTCTTGGCTTGGCTGTATAATGACAGGTACATAATGATGCTGGTTTAGCTCCTTATCTGAAATTCTGCTCTGTGTCTGGTTTGTCTCATTTTCTGTATATTTTGTGGAATCTGTTACCCCTACTTATGAGGACTTAACTAAATACTAATTTTCCTGAAATATAGAATTCGGGTCTTCCCTAGAGCTATCAGAGCTTGCTTTAGAAAAAGACTGTTTCATACATTTTTAATCACGTTTGCAAATAAATCAGTTAAGATGGTAGCGGCTATTCTACCTAATCGTATTCTTCCTTAAGTATTGTCTGCTGCACAGGCAAACAGGATAGCGGGATAACTTGAGAATATGGGTACGTTGTCATCACAGACTGAACATATGGCAGCGATGTGAAGTGCAGGCCAATTTCTGGCAGACCTCCTGTGAAAGCCTGCAGCACGTTTCCCTAAGAAATGCCCATCTGGACCTTTTACTAGGAAAGGATGCGACTAGGTTTCCTGAAATTACAGTTAGTCTAATTGTAACAAATTAATAGTGCAGAAGTCATCCTAAATGTTAGTTTCTGGGAGAGAGGTGCATGTGTGGGAAGGGATTACCCTGGCTATGACTGCGGGTTTTTTTAGCATAAAAATCATAAACTGAAAAATTCTCTGTTTCCAGTCCAGTCCGGGACACAGTCGTGACCAATGACCGCTGGGGAGCTGGCAGCATCTGTACGCATGGCGGCTTCTACACTTGTAGTGACAGGTATAACCCTGGCCACCTCCTGCCCCACAAGTGGGAGAACTGTATGACTATTGACAAGAGGTCATGGGGGTACAGGAGGAACGCACAACTTGATGATTACCTCACAACTGGGGACTTGGTGAAGGTACGTACAGTGGGACAAGGAGTTGCAACTTCCGATTGTCCCTTCTGATCATTATATTATGCTATACAACATTCCAATAACGTATCTATTTTTATAAAAAAATATGATTTTAATTGAATAATGAATTGATGAGATAATTTTGTTCATTTGCAGCCTAACACTGGCAGGATGGCATATCTATGTAATTCTTACTAATTTTATAGAAAGGACTATGAGAAAAATTATCTAGTAAAAATTCACTCAGTTTCTTAGAAGCTGTTTCCCCTGTAACTAACTGGCTAAAGACTGATCTGGATAGACTCATAATAACCTTTTCTACGAGGTTTTTGTAGTAACTGCACTCTAAGTTGATAAGAAGCGAACAGTTGCAGTTTCACAGGTCCTGTTTAGGAACTCCTGATTGAAGGCTGCATTTTTTTCCCCTCTTCTAGCTAGAAACAGTTTATAGCTTTAAAGAATCTTTTTACCTTGTAGCGAGAAACTTTCCTTTCATCCCACTTCATTTGAAGAAAAAAAAAAAAAACCAACACACATTACAGACGTTCAGATAAACACTAGCAGATGCAGACAGTTGGTGTTAATAGAACATTGATTCCCTTTGCTAGTCCAAGGTATTAAAAAAAGATTTCAAGCCTAGGAAAACTGAATGAAAGGAAGACTGATCGATCTTTCAGATAAAAGCATTTAATTGCAAAATTCAGCTAGTGAGGGGAAGATCGTTTGTTGCTGTTGCTTAATCCAAATCTGTTCCTGGTACTGTCCTTGCAAAAGATAATTTCAAATTGAAGTAACCTCTCTTCAGAGGCAGAAGGTTTAAATTCATTCAGTAGCTTGTCTCCAGCTATCTGTTCCTCAGGCTTGTGCATCTCAGTCTGTGATCTCTGGAGGGCAGTCTGGATGTGAACACAAATATTTATGGACTCGGCAGAAGGCTTCCTAGTGGGAGCATCAAACAGAGGAAGGAGGAGGAAGTTGCTTCTCGGCTTCAGTAAAAACAAAGTGGCATCTATTACCCTTATTCTCCTATCATATAGAGAAATCATCTATCCATTCTGTCGGTAAAACCCTCATGAAATTCCTGTAGAAGTCAAAATATTAAGAGGTTGTAGGATCTGATTCTAATGTAGATTCAGTCAGACATATTGGTGCAAAAATGTATTTGGGGCTGTTTTCTGTCATAAAAATTGACAGCAGAGCTTTGTTTCATGGGAGCTTAAATTTTGTATTGGCTGTTGGGATGATCCCCAAAATCTAAACGTGCAGCAGTAGCATAACTCGTTCAGTTCACCGTTCTGAAGCAGCGTGCCTGCCTGTAGGAAGAACTTCAAATACATGATTTCATTAGCTGTAACCATATGTTCTGTGTATGTGTTTAAAAACATTTCAGCAACTTGTAGAAACAGTGTCTTGTGGAGGAAATCTCTTGATGAATATCGGGCCCACTCATGATGGTCGCATCGCTGTTATATTTGAGGAACGCCTGAGGCAGATGGGTGCCTGGCTGAAAGTCAACGGAGATGCCATCTATGGAACGAAACCATGGAGAGCACAGAACGACACGGTCACACCAGAAGTGTGGTAAGGCCACTGAACCAAAGTGTAGGCTGCGTAAAGCAGCAGCAGCGTATGTGAAATTCTTAACGACTCTATGCTATAGAAATCACCATCTTACTTTGTGTGCTGTGAAGAAATTAACCCTTTTGTCAGTTCAAGCAACTGCACATAAAATTGTGTGTATAAAACCGTAGGTAGACAATGGGTGTCAGAGAACATAGTTTCGGGATGATGCTGAGGCTGAAGGGAAGGTTGCAGGCATTTCCTTAGTGATGTTGTGCTGCTTTGTGTAGCTGGGAACAGAAAGTATTAAAAAAAAAAAATAATCCAGGAATGTAAAACTGCTGTGTTTATCCCTACAAAGGAATACTTGACGTCACTGTTTAGAGAGAAGGAGGGAGAAGAAATGAGAAACCAGTCTAGCATATTCTGCATTTCTTTTCAAAGCAAAAATGCATGGGAAGATAACAGCTATTGTTTGGTCACTAAATATAGCCAGTCTCTGGACTCTCCTCTGCCTTTGTGCTTCATAGCTGCTGTAATGACTTAATGATCCATTAGGGTTTTGGTCTTGACCCTCTTCTCTTGCCTCAGTGGGCCTTTTTACTCCCGTTCCCAGTAAGATTTGGCTAGCTGGCTTTAGCCTTGAAATGCTTAACTGTTGACTCCTTAGTAAACCAATTCCAAGAGCAATAAAAAATTGTAACTAAATGAAGGAAGGAGGGAGGAATGTTTCAAATGTATGCCATAAGATATCCAAGGATACACTGTACATAATGTCTGCTGAAATTAAATTTTTAAAAAACTAGCTATGCAAGGTGGAAGCTTTAATGTCTCACATACTCGTTAAATTTTTTTTTTAGTGGAATGTCTGTATATTTGTGTAGAGATGTGAGTTACTGTGTTTTTCTGCGTATAACCCACAATTATCTGTTAATGATTCCCCCTGCCCTGCAAGTGCCTCCTTCCTACACGGCTGAGCAGCAGTGAGTTGTTATACGCTTGCTAAAGTTACTACAGGTGTTTACCTCAAAAGTCAGTTCTTTAATAGTCTTGATTAAAGAGGCTCTCTATTTTATATATATATGTATCTATTATAGTCTCTATTAAGAGACTCCAACTCTCTAGTTTATGTGTGTGAGAATGTAATTAATGCCAACTTTTCAAATCTGTTTTTCCAGTCTTGAAAGCACTCAATATTATAATCGCTTCAGAAAATTTACAAGGAAAAACTGACACGCATGCCTGTGCCCCATTTCCAACCAGGTACACTTTCAGCCCTAAAGAAGGCAAAGTCAACGCTGTCTTCCTGAACTGGCCTGCCTCTGGGACTCTGGAACTGGGTGAGCCACAGGCTAAGCTTGGAGAAACACAGGTAAAAGGCAACACCACCCCCTCGCACCCCTGCTTCCCCCCTTCCCCTTTACAACTGTGAGGCTTTTAATGCACAGTGCAAGAAATGAACATACTCTGAAGGAAAACACCCTTAGGATTTGTCATGTTCTGTCAGTGTTTATTTTTGTTTCTGGCATCTTTGGGAATGCGTAACTCTTACGGCAGAGGACGTTGGAAGAGACCCAGCAAAGCGTTTGTTTTCGTTCTGGGACCTCCTTGTCATAGTCCTCCCAGGGGATGATGCTTCTCCAACAAAGTTACACTGAATCATTGCTGGGATATGTTTTAGCTTGCAAAGTAAGGATTATAAGAGGCCAACCAGCAGGAAAAAAAACCCTGCTGGCCCTCCCATTTCCTGTGTAGACTGTAACTCAGCATGACCCTTCTTTATAAACAAACAGCCAGCCTCATGACTTTGGTGATGTTGTAATTGCTGCAATGGTGCAGTAGTTTCAACTCACAGCCTGGCACAAAGGGAAAGCACACAGAGCTTTTCTTTGCCCTGGGGGGGG
>NW_009260493.1:3784543-3807735 GCF_000687185.1 Egretta garzetta
ACAGAGATCTTTAAATCGCCGGGGGGGGGGGTGCTAAATAGGAAGTCAGTGCAACCCCAGACGAGGGTCTTGGAGCAAGCAGTGGTCGGAAGTGGAGGACGCTGATGCTGTGCCTACCTCAGCAAGTGGTGTAACCCAGAGGGAGCAGATGTATAGGCCAGAACAGCTGGTGCTCATGACTTGATATCAACACTGGGCATTTAAGGTGGGGATTCACCTTGGCTTAGCTCTGGCCTGGTCCCATGCGTTGGCTGTCTGCTAGCTGCTGAAATGCATTAAGGGTGTTTCTAGACTGCTCTGGCCTAGTTCCAGATGAAACGCATCTTATTAGTGCCAAGACAGCTCTGTGGTAAAGAAGAAAGAGTAGTTTCAGAAATGACATGGATGTGTCTTGAATTTTGTAAGAGTCATCTAAACTGTGTGTGCACAAGAGAGGCATGTTCCTCAGGGGCAGAGGCTGGTCTTCAGCGGCTCCCTTATGCCGCTCCACTACTCGCAGCATTTCACCAGCTGGTGTCTCACCATAAAACCTGTTTTTGTGCTTTGAGTGGCAAGGTTCTTTGGGTCAGCTTTGTTCTGGGATATCTGGCTGCACTCTAAGAAGTACTGCTCACTTAAGCCTGGAAGTTCCACCGTGGGAAACGGGCATTTCGGAAATAGGTGATACAAAGCTGCGTATGTGGTGCCTGGATCCCCGCTTAGACCCAAATCCCATCCCAAGTACTTCTGAAAAGTGTTTATGTACCTTTTACAGACCTAAGTACTTCTCAAGACCCACATCACTAGCTTTATTGCTTACCTATCTACTTTGCAAGTATTTTTCTACTACCTTTAATCACTCTTTTATCATTCCTTTGGTTGGCAAGTGGCTTTTCAGGACAATTGGATAGTAAAGTAGCCATGGAACAAACATTTCTTTTGTGTCAATTTTGCAATTATATGCACTTTGAAAAGGCACTGTTCTAATTATAGTGTATGCTTCTATCTATCTCAGGTGCAGCTGATTGGCTACAAGGAACAGCTGAAATGGGTTGCACTGGGAGAGAAGGGAATGGTGATAGCTCTGCCTCAGTTAACACCCAAGCAGTTGCCCTGTCAGTGGGGCTGGACTTTGCAACTGACTGGCATAAACTGAGCCACACGCTGCTGGAGCCTCGGGCAGCAGGGAATGCTGATGGCATGCCCAGTTTCTCATCACATGCTTACTTGCTCGATGGAGAAACGTCAATAATTTCACTTTTTTCGGAAAGGTGGGTGATTATTAAAGGATGGGATGGAATGAACCTCACGTGAAATCAAGCACTAGATCGCTGAATCTCTGCATACAATTTGTTTCTTTGAACTTGTGTGAAAAACTGAGCATCTACCTTGACCTCTCTGCTTTTTTTAGTCAGTTTCTTGCCAAGTTATGTGAAGAATGGTGTGTGTGTGGGGGGCGCACAACACAGGACAGGGACACAGGGATGGGATAGATGGGGACAAGGGACAGAACACAGGGACCAGCACTAGATTTTTGAAGTCACAAGAAAGAACAAAGCTAGCTCAAGCCAGCCTTCAAATGCACAGCAGTTAGATTCTTGCATCAAAGGCGGCACACAACTGATTTCCACAAAACTCTACAGTAAAAACTCTGTTTCAGAGGAAAGAATAAAACTTTTTCCAGTTGTGTGCAACAGCTGGCAGCTTCAGCTGAGGCGGGTGAGGTACCTGCAAGAACAGTCCTGTAGGGGTTAGGAATTCATCACAAATGGATGTACAGCTTCATCTCTCATTGTGCATGTCACTGATTTTTACCTGTTCCTACTCTTAAGTAGTTCTATCCATTACTGGGATAGAAGTAAAGTGGGAGGGTTTTTTATTTGCTGTTTGGTATAATTTTACATGGTTAAAGCTGACTCTTGTTTACAGCACTTGTTTTTACAGTTACCAGGGTGCCTTCTGTGGACTATTAAACAAAACATATAGTTCAATGACTGACATTTTTTTAAGAGAAGCAATCAGGGGTTGCCAGGGAGGTGACATTTTAAGCAGAGGGGAGGTTGCATCCAACTTGAAAAATTGCCAAACTCCTGACGCATCAAGATCTGTAGGGACAGACCTGCAGTGTGGACTTTGCAGAGAGGGGATGGTATAGGGCAACAAAAAACATGAATTATTTTGATGTAGAGATAAAAGGTTTGTTTTTCCTGAGTAATGTTAATAGGTGCAAAACTATTACTGTGTAAGTTAAATTTATTCTTTCAACTCTGTCAAGAGTTTAAGTGATGGGCCAAGGGAGGTCATTACTAGCAGGAAAGGTAATGTTAATACACACACAAATTTTACATTAAAATATTTTATTACAATACAGACAATTGGGCTCAAAATTAATACAAATTAAGATAAAATATTTACAAGTTAATGTGTACAGTGTAGCTGTTTGAACAGCATAAACAAGAGAACTTCTAAAAATCCATGTTCCTTTAGTATTAAGTAACAGAGAGAGCAACCCTCCCCCCCCCCGCCAGCTTGTTCAAGAGAGTTGGCAAAGGCTTTCTGAAGAATGACAGACTCTTTGGAATAACATTTGTAAAGTTAAGGAAAAAAAGTTTTCCCTTATAAAAAGAAAAAATTTGGGATAAGAAGAAGGAAGAAGCCTTACTTCATTCTGCTACTCCAGGCTATTCTTAGATCACTATCATAAGCTTTTTCCAAAACTTACACACCCCAGGCAAACAAAGGGGTTTTTTTAGTAACTTGTTGTAATGCTGCCACCAGATGTCTTTCAGATGCAATAAAAATAATCCAATGAATTATGGAAGAGTTTAACCACTTTAATAGAAAAGTCTTTACATACAATGATTCTTTCAACAAGAATATTTTTAATGGGCATTTGAAACAGAATTCTATTAGAACAAATACAGGCTCACTCCCACTTTTTTCAGAATGTTCCTTCTGATGGTCTACAGCTCCTACACCATTATAAAATTAACCCAGGTCGCATCAGTAGTCACAAGGGATTTGTTATAAATACACGATCTATTCCTATAAATGTGCAGTTCATTTCTCTAGTTGCTGAGGGGTACTAAAAGCTTCATAAACATTAGCAGCAAAATCTTTCACTTGCTCCATCATCAACAGGTCCTGAAAGAAATTTAAAGAATAAATTTGCTTAATCAGATACTTAATCCACCGCTATTCCAGTTTTGCTGCAGAACAGAATTCATCATGAGAGAAGCACCTGGCACTCACACAGAGACCTAACTCAAATTTCTCACTGTGGAAAGGTTTATGGGCAGAACTGCATGTAGAATCAAGTCAAAGGACCTTCTTGTGCTTCTGCACAGTTTAGCAGAGGGAAGACATTCCAGAAAAATAGCGTACTTTTGGAAGATACAAGTTTACACAAAGTTTAAGTTATGCCAGTTGTTCCTACTTATTTTTTTTAAACCACTGAAATTAAACAGAATCAAGTACATTATTAAAAAGAAATATACAACATTCACTTCAAAATTTTACTTGGGTTATCTTAAATCATCCAGATTCTTACCTGAACAAAGTGACTTGGTGTTTCACTGCATACTGAATGGATCTGTCCATTTATGATTGGAATTATCTTGGCTAAAGGAAGACTGACACTGGAAAGACTAGAAAAGAACAAAAAACATTGACCTAGACCTGCTCTGAGATTAGCAATAATCACGGTTTAGTGGCTTTACAATTCTAAATAATTGCTACTTGAAAAGTAATAAAGCCACTAAACCATGATTATTACAATTCTAAATAATTGCTACTTGAAAAGTAAGAGTTGAAAGACTGCAAACTAAACTGTAGAGGGGAAGGGTTTTTTTCTCCCCACCAAGTCTTTCATGTAATATAGAGAAGTACCAAAACATATTTCGGTTGGCGTTCCTATTGCACAGCTTCACGCTTCCTTCTCATGCAAGAGAAATACGGTTTAGCCAGAGTCTTTCGTGTGTGTGCATGTAAACTGATGTCAGAAGTGCCAGTCCACAATCTCACGCTATTTCAAACTCCAAACCAGGCTTAGAACAGACAGAGCCAAACTATAGCCTTTGGGATACTTTAAGTGATATAAAGAGTACGTATTTAAATAAAAACTCCACTCTTTGAGAGCCATCAGTTATTAAAATAAATATACGTAAACCCAGTTATTATTCCAGGTTTTAATATTTTAGAAATCATATTTCAAGGATTTGAACCCAGCTTTTGGATTTGTAACACTCTCACTGCACTGTTTGGACCCGGAGTTAACTTCGGAATAAAAGCTATTTTTAAACAGCCTTCTAGGAAGAGGCAGAAGATTCTGAACGTTAGTATCTTTTTTTTCAGCACACCAGCAAAGAACCCAAAGCTCCGCAGGTGCTGTGGCTACAGGCATTTGGAGAGTCATGGCAGCGCCCGCCTGCCCCAAGAACCACAGCGGCTGGCGGTCAGCGCCTGGGGCACACAGAGCTCCTCTGGCCCCTTGGGGAGGGGTGGGGGAAGGCCATCTTTCTCACGGCCCCACGGGGCAGGTACTGCAGTACACCTTTCAGCGGTCACCACCAGGGGGGTAAATCCTCCTCACCCAGGAAGGCAGTCTGCTTGTACAGCCTTGGCAAAAAGCGGGAAGTACAGGTCTTCTGCTTTCTGCTCTTAGATCTGCAAGTAACAGTGGGAAGGATACCTCATGTGGATTCCAGCAACGTCATGGGCGGAGCAAGGAGGGTGCATTTATTCTTGAAAAGCAAGAAACAGAACCCTTTCCAGCATGAGAACTTCAAGTAGGCAGGAAAATCAGTCGCCTTTTTTGGAATGCACTGTGAACCCAAAGCGTTATCCACATGAGAACCGCAACAAGAGAAACCATTTACCTATTTACGGAACCATTCTGAGAGAGGTCCTGTTCAGTAGGTCTAAAAAACTCTGCCATATTGTCCAGCAGTCGACTGAATCCTCTATTTAAACATGTGCTCAAAACTGTACTGAAGTCTGGACTGGAGGAAAAAAAAAAAAAAGAAAAAAAAGAAAAAAAAAAGAAAGGTTTGATTCCTGGGATTTATTTTTTAAAAAAACTAAAAAACGTTGCAAGTACTCAGTGCTACAGATCTCCCTCCCGTACAGGAAAGTGTGCGACCCAGACAAAAGGCCATCAGTATAGCCACCTCCGGAAAGACCAGCTCCCTGAAAGCTTCGCAACAAACCAGTCAACCACCTACGCTCTACCCTAAGGTTACCAAAAACATATAAATCCAAAGCATCCCTCGCTTCTCTGTTTCTTACAAAGTAAGAGCGTAGAAGGGACTTACCCTTGAAAACGCCCCAGATCTCTAGCAGCTAGATGACAAGGACAGTTTGGCATTTGGCTCAACTCACTCTTACTCCGTGTTTCTTACAGAAGCCCCACTTCAGTGGCTCTCTGGTAAAAGGACGCGTGCAACCGCTCCCACAACCATGCATTAAAAATAAGTTCTGATAAGCCAAAACGGGTGTTCATTTTATCAAAGCAAGTAAATGCAATAAAATTCCACTCAATTTACCCTGCTTTAGCAGAAGAGAAGTGCTCCTCTGTTCCTGCATAACTACAGAAAAGGTGAGGAAGAGGTAAGGGGGTCTGACTGGGAAGCACATCCTGGTCACCTTGTTAAGGCAGGATTATTTCTTACAAATGAGTTTCAGAGCTCTCAAATTTTGAAAATCCCAGCCTACAATTAGCAAATACAAAAGTTTAATGCAGCGGAGTGGTCGCATTTCGTAAATGAAAGTTGACAGGTTTTTTATATGGAAGTAATTGTCTTACATAAACAATAGTTGTGAGGAGGAGTTTAGTATGAACACAGGGTATTTCTCTATACCTTTCTAGCATATCTCTAGTTTCATTAAGTAATTTAATTGTAGCAATGTCTCTTTCTGTGAGTCCACAGGCCTAGAAAAAGCAAAGACAGACACTATTTAGTAAGAAATCCATTGCTGACCGTAAGAGTAGAAATAGAAATTTTTGTACCATGGAATTAAATGAAGATGTACAAGTCAAATCTATTAAAAAAAAGATTTATTGTTGTAAATCAGATTCTTCATAATTTGTGTTCTAGTTTTCCCTTTAAATGGTCACTGTGGGATTTTTTTTTTAACTAAAAACAGTATTAGCAGGAAATACCAGACTAATTAGCCAAGTATTTTTTCCACTTCTGACCTCCAAAATGGAAGTAAACCCTGCGTATCAGCTTAAGTCAAAGGGATAAGTGCATGTAGTCACACACTTTAGCCTAAGTTTCCCCTTTATACTAGTATCATATCAAGTTAAGAACGAGTTTTCTCCAGCCTGCGGTGTGGATGGAGACAAACGGCTTTAGAAAATTTAGGAAATGACTTTAATGTTACAACTGAGCTTAGACGGAGCTTCCTCTTGACTCCTGTTCATTGACTGACTCCAGCCCAGAGCACCAAAGGACTCCAGCACCCCATCGCCTTCCCGGGCATCAGCCAAGATGCTACAGTTGTCCGTGACCTTTGCTGGTACGAAGTGCAAGGTAATACAATTTAGCTTAGGGCTGAGTTAAGCTGCACCATGTTACAGCATACGTCACAGGCTAAAAGCAGTAACTGGGCTGTGTTTCTGAGCTCAAAGCTGACATTCTGAGGATGATGCCTGCTTTGAAACAAATCTGAAGAAAGCACAACTTTACTTTGCCTAGATTAAAGAGACAAGGACATGACTTACGAATGAAGAGGCATCACCATTTATTAAAGATAGAGATACCATGGTACAGCTAGAGGACTGTTAAGACCCTTCCCTCCCCAAACCAAACAAATGCAGGAAAGAAACTGAAACAAGTACCTGGGTAGCCAAGGGGTTTTCTTCATCTGGCATCAGGTAGTGACATAAGGGAGAGTAGGGTGCAATCTGATCTGAATCTTTATGTTCCACTACTTTCCTGATATCTTTAAGTTTCTGTTCCAGCTCCAGAAGAGACAGGGTGTGCTTAAGGGAAATACTGGAAAGGAAAAAGACTGCAGTGTTGATTGCAAAATGAATAATGATCCTTTGTTCTCCTACCGATGACATGTTCGCAAGTAACAGGATCCCAATCTGCTATATTGGTTTGCACTGGCAGACATTGCCTGCTATAATAAAAAAGTTCTTTTGGAAAGAGTCAGTACGCCTTGCTTTTTTATTTTTTTCATTCTAATAAAACTCATTGTTTTGGGAACAGTTGTCACAATAGAACTTAAAAGCTAACCAGAGAGAACATAGAGTCTTACCTTCCAAACACTTTATGCACAGCTTGTTTAACAATAGTTATCAACTCAGTCAGTCCTAGGAGGAAGAAAGCGTCAAAATTATTCTAATGATCTGTTCAAGTCCAGAAAAAAGTAGAATTCTGTAAATGTAGTTAGCTCATAATAAGGACCATACCGTCTCCTAGAAGGTGCTGAATGCTTGATAAATATTGCTGCTGAACTTCAGGGGGAGCTAGTGGTGTCTACGGAGGGGAAAAAAAAACCACAACAGTTCTGTGACATGTCAACAGTAGAGAACAATACAAAAAGCATTTCAAACAGGTTGTGACCGATTTCCTTTATCTTTATACTACCCTGCAGCAGATGGATCCCCCCATTCTCACACGATCTGACTCTTCCTGCCATCAACCCCAGGGATCTTTCATAAGTCCTCTGGCATTCTTCTCTTCAATACTGTACAGATCTCTCTCCCATCTTCAGTGGTACAGAAAAATCTTTCACTTTTCATTCATATAAAGGAAAGTATCTTAAAAAACTGCATTGCAGGTGAAACTAGACTCTCCACCATCCCAAAAAGTAAACCTAGGGGAATAGGATATTTATGCTCAACCCTAACAAAAGCCTATCTGATAGAAAAGAAGCTTTCGGGAACAGAGACAGGATCCGAATTTGCTCCAGCAGAGTGCCTCAGAGTTGGCCCCGCAACCTAATTCTCTATAGGAAAAATAACAGAAAGGAAACACGTTTCTAGTCCAAACTCATCTTGCCCTTTTAAAAAAAAAAAGCTTTTTCAGGCTTTTTTCAAGCACAACCTCCATCAACCCTGGCTCCCTAATGAAAGCTTTTCTCGGACCTGCCTTGACAGGCTGTTCCTTGACTCTCAGCAGGAGTCATCACAGAGGGGCACACGACAACCAATCCAAGTTTGTATCCACTATTTTTAGACGAGCCGTCCAACAGTTTGCAGATCTTACTCTGTACAATGGGTACTTGCTTACTGTGGGATTGATCTATTTTTATTGAGCAGTGATAGATATACTATACAAACAAGCCCCAAGTCTTCTACCTTGCTTGGCCCCACCAACAGACATTTAGGTAGTTGGCCTTTTGGAGTTAAACAAAATAGTCAGAAGTTTCAAAGACTCTATTTTTCTTCCTAGGAAAATTTAACTGGGGGAATTGACATATGTGCTAGTAAGACCTAAGCATTTTATATACATTTGCATGCATATCTTGGATCATCCACGCAGTTCCACAAAAAAAATTAATGGAAGCAAAGAAATGGTTTTATGTTGGTGTTTAGATACAAAGTAACCTTCTTTAAGCAACCCAAATGCAGACAAATGGCATTCTTCAATAGCGCTAGTATTTCGTTCAGCAACAGTATCATCAAGTCATCCAAATTCAGAGGCTATTAAAACACATCAATATATGTTACTTCCAGTAATGCTTCCACATCTCTCACTCTTACAAAACCTCTTGGTTTCATTCTACTACTCCTCAACTATGCCCCTTTTCTCTCTCACTCAATAATCATTTCACTTCCAAGAAAGTGGAAGTTCTACCTTTGAAACAAACGAAGAAACTTACTGTGCCGTTTTTGCAGAGTGCAGCATTATCCAGGTAGATGTAACCGCCAATAATATTTAACTGGACTCGCAAAAGAACTACTAGCATACAGGTACTATATACAGCTACGATGCTTCTTGTGAAACCTTGAAAAGAGACAACAAAATAACTTCAAAGTCAAAGAAATAAGGGTGAGTCAAGGAGGGAGAGTGCTTTCCAAAACTCAAGAAGCACCGATACACTGTCACATTTCTCTCACTGGTTGTCATAACACACATTTTTGCAACACATACCCAAGATGGTCATGTGTTTAATATGTGCTGGACCTACATCTGAAGTGTCCCATTTAAAGTCCTATATTAATATCATTTTGCATGCTACACAAGTTATTTTGGGGAAAAAAAAATAAATATATATATATATATATATATATACACACACAAGTAGCTCCAGAAGGAAAATGGATGTACTGTCAAATCATCTTTCTTCATTAGGCCAGGAAATACACACACTGTGTTAGCCCTCATCATGCAATTTAGACACAGAAGGCATAGCAGCAGCTTGGGGGAAAAAGAAAAAAAGCTACTGAAGGCAGGAGAAGCTAATATCTAAAGAAAGAAAATGAAAATGAGCACCAGCTACCAGCCACTGGGCAACATAGGATGTGTGGAAGAAGGGACACAAGGAAGTGACATGGATAAATATGGATGAATGCTGAGCAGCAAGGACACAGGAAGAAAGGGGCGGGATCAAAAGTAGGAGCTGCATAGGTGGTGTGAAAAGGAGAAACAAAACCAAAAGGAAGGAAAGACAAAACCAGGAAAGTGGTAGGGGTAACAAATGGTACCAAGGCATCGAAAGTTGTAAGAAAAGCTCAGTAGCACTCACTACATAATTATCAGACCTCACTATTCTCCTTTCCCTTCCCCTGCTTCCATCAGCCAATAAATAAGATGGCTTCATAACCACTGTTACGGTGGTTATCTCCAATGGCTTGAAAAGAGGAAAGTGCTGGCCATGTAAGGGCTGGCCTACATTTCTGATTGGCGCTTTCTGCTACGTTCAGCATAGAACTTTCTGAAAAACTAGTCTGATTTTTCTGTGGTGGCACAGAAAGCTCTCACAAAGTTTCCTTGGGCAGGGTAACACGAAGACCAGTAACATTCTTCACCTTCATCTCTGAGCTTCTCTAACTCCCTCGGGGCTATGAAAAATTCCATCATGAGGAGCTTTTGGGAGGGTGGGCAGGGAGGAGGTTTGCCACATAGTGTGCTACACTATCTTCATATCTATTGAAACAACAACCCAGTGTAAAGTGTGCATTTTAAAGGATGTGAAAGACATTTTAAATTTATGCTAAATATTATGCAGATGGAATCATTTCCACTTACTTATTATCTTTAAATCTTCCCATATTTCTAACTTGTTTGCTGGCCTGTGGGAAAAATAAATGGAAATGTTAAATATTAAAAAGTATACTTTCTTCAGAAATTAATAAATATGTTAAAATGAAATAGCAGTGCTCTAAGGCGAGCTCATTTAGCTACTGTAATTATTCAGATCAGAATTATGTCTACATTGATTTGCCTTATTCAAGGAAGCAGTATATAAACAATACACTATGAAGCCACAGAAAAGATATTCAAACTTTAATGTAGTACTTAGTGATGTCAGTTATATACTTACATTACCAATTTTGAGTTACTGTGCTAAGCAGTCAGGAAAAGCCCACTGATAGTACAAAGTGGTCTTTTCTGGGGCCTTGATCCTGGATATACTTAATGTAGACCTCTACCTGTGCATAATAAGTGCAGGATCAGAATTTCTATATCCTACGTTCTTGGAAGAGTTACCATTGCCTGACTCGGTTTTGAAGTTCAGATTTGACCACCAAAAACCAAAGAGATCATGACCATCTGCAGAAAAGAAGTCTTGCACCATCCACACAAATGCAAGTTGATCTTTTTTCTTTTGTTGAGGTGCATTTACTCTTTTGACCTGACCAAATCCCCAAATTTTATATATTCTGCAGTTAAAGGAGCAATGCTGTAGACTGCATAGATACACCTGAACTGCCTGAGGTACTTTGCATATTTATAACTACTATCCAGAGGTAACGTTTGCAACATTGCAGCAGGATAGCTAAAAGCAAGCTAACCAGCCAAGAAGTTTCATCAGCCATTCTTGCCACTGTCATAAAGAATGGCTACTGTACCTCTATTGTGGAAGAAATAATTTGTGAAAGTCACTTAGAGAAACATTTGGCAATTTCTTAGGATCAGAATTAGCACTTAAATGTTTAGGGCAGATAGTTCAGATTAACCTATGCTTAGACTTTATAGTAACCTAGTGTGTTGGTTTTTTTTTTTTTTTTTACAAACTTTTCACCAGAAATCATTTCTCTTCACAGGCACAATTAACTACTGAGGAATGTTTTCATCTGTCTGGAACAAACACATGCACTTTGGCATTAGTTTGACCATTATATCACTTCATAAACAATGAATTTTTAAGCTCACCGCTATCAAATAATGCAAATGAACTATTAAGTCTACAAGTCCGAAAAGTAGAGAGACAGGTTAAAGAAAGGATAGCTGGAAGAGATACAAGGATTCATGACACATAGAAAAACAGTTTACATGCTTCTCTTTTTGCAAGCTAAATCAACAGTTTTAAAAGCTATTCTAAAGCAAAACAAAGGACAGACTGTTAAAAAATACAGTAATATTTCTAGAGATAAAACATGTAACAGGACTCAAAACCACATTTGTTACTTATGAGTGATAAGTTTTCCATGCCAACTGAAGAGAGAAAGAGAAGCCAATACATCAACGTCAGCCAACTACATTTGGACCTATAATGTCAAAACATTTTCTAGAGCTCACGCTTACAAAGTTTCTCCTCACAACATAAGGCAACAGCCAGGTAACAGTTTTAAGTCTGCAAGTGTTCATCCTAACAGTGGAAATGGGTTTTTTTCAGTCTTCATCTGCTGCAATTTACTAAGACTCAGCTGCTACTGAAAAATCAACTTTTATTTCACATTTATTTATTTGGAAAACCACTATCTGCTACGGAAGCAAAAAGCAGCAAAGAAAATACAGGTTTGGAATAAAGCAAAGTGCTGAACAAATGCAAGATACGCAACACCTGCAAGGCTACAGCAGCAGGTACTTCACCTCATCTCATTCAATCACATTGATTTGAAAAAAAGGACAACAGACAGCAAGAATATCTGTGGTCTTGTGTGCTGCTCCCTCCCTAAAAATTTCTCTGGAAGACTGAAGATATCAGCTTGCTTACACCCTCAACCTACCACTGGCTGCCCCAAATCACTAAAATAATGTAAAAAGGTTTTAAATTTAAGGAATTGAACAGATTTTAAGTTAAAGGACTTTACCTAAGCTATAACATGGTCTATAACATACGATAACACAGATGCATGTTAAGCCATAACATAGATGATGTCAGAAAAAGAATACATCCTTCAGGGACATTAAGAAAGGTAAATCTCCACATCTACTCTTTTGTAAATTCAACAACAACGGCACTCAAAGGACTGGAGGAGTTTGATTCTCCTTCTCAAAGGGAAGCAGAAAGAAAACAAAGCACAAGAATGTAGAGCTTCTTCAAAGACTCATGTCAAAGTGGAACAAGTCCTGATGGCTCATTCCATCGAAGCAGAAAGAAAACAAATCTACACCTCCATGTGTAGCACAAGAATGTAGAGCTTCTTCAAGGACTCACATCAAAGTGGAACAAGTCCTGATGGCTCATTCCATGATCTGTGACTTCCCGATCCCTTCTCTACCTTTTCAGTTCAAAAAGTTCAAGCATCTAGTTAAAACTTCCTCAGCATAAGTCAGAAAAGGAAGCATTAAGACACAAACTCCACTGTAAGATACACTCTAAATGGACATCCATGCTTACAGGATGTTCCATGTAAACAGCATTTTAAGAAAATACCTGTTTTCAGATACACATAACAATAACATCAGGAAGTCTCATCTCTATTTTCACTGGGATTATTGGAATTTAGAAGTGCATCAGCACACCTGTGAACTGTTTCAACTAGTCAGACAAGTTAGGGACACCAGATATATTTTGATAAGAATGCATGCTACAGAGAACAAACTAAGGCATTATATGTCTCCACCACAGAACAAAGGATGACAGGCCTTTGTAGACTATTTTGCTGCACCATCCAGAAGACAAATCTGGAGATCCACAAGATCTCTTGTTAATTGAGGTTAAATTTTCATTGAGTAAAACTCTTATTATGACAAATAGATTAAATATTCCATTAAAATTAACTTTTCCTAATTTCTTGTTGTTTGGGGTAAATAATGTTCAATTACAGTTGCAAATTCTGAAATAACCTGTTATAAAAACATAGTTCAGGCTGTGATTCCCACTTTAAATATCACATTCTGTTGCCTTGTTGTGGGAGTTTTTTGACTGAAAAAAAGACAGTGACTGGATAGGTAATCTATTAAATGCTGGTCAGCTGAAGCTATAGCTGAACAAGCTAGTGGGAGGTAAACTAGAAAGGCAGTCTGGAGTGAGTCAGAAACCCTGTGTTAACTGCCTACATAACACTTACTCTGTGCCAAATGCCAAGCAGCTTACTCTACTTTTAAGGCATGCTATTATGCACTTTATGTATTTAAAAAGATACTATTTGTTACTGCAGTTATAAGGAAACCAAAAGCATTCCTTTTAATGTATGACATGCCCCTAGTTGTTCTACTTCAAAAAGAAAGAAAAAAACCACTTTCCATAGCTTACATCCATTTGCAATCTCATCTTCGATACTTTCCACTACTATTCATGTCTGACCTTGATAAGATTACATAAACATTTTTACAAACACAACATCAACAACTCAGTCGAGATACTCTGTCCTGTTTAAGAGAGGACTAGATCCTGCAGGTACTTTATCTTAAACACTTCAACAAAAAACATGGCTCTCATCGCAGCATCTTGAAGGAACTGTTGTTTCCTGTAATGTTTGGAAAATGCCAGTCATACCTATCAAAATACATCTAACATGACACAAAATATTTACATAGCTATTTCAAAATACTTTAAGACTAGTGATTCAACGGGACACAGAACCAAAATTCTGCATGCTTTCTAAGTTATAAATATATAATTTGAAAAAAAACCCTTATCTTGTGATCAAAACAAGTGATCTTTAACACAATCAACAAAAGAGTCTTACCTATTTTTAAGAAGAGACGTGAGACTTTCAGAATTTAATTGATGCATTAAGGCATCCCTCAATGTTGGAAGCATTGACAGCACTGTTTTTAAAAGCAAAAAGAAAAAAAAAAATCTGTCAACATAAAAAAAGTCATCACAAGCCTATCCCCAGCTCTCACTCAATAGCTGCTATACAATGTAAATCCCATTGCTCAACAGGCAAAGCTGGGAAGACAAACAAAATAGGAAACCCTGGGAGTACTCGGAAGTGCCATTACCCGCATGCCTCTTCCAAGCTTGGGCACAATGCTGCCCTTACGTGGCTACACGTCTTTGCTGGCTCTAGCTGCAGATGTGTACTCACATCCTGCATATCTCCACCTTCAACTCCTCAGAAGAAAATCTGGTGAAAATCTACACTGTTGCATTTCTCCAAATGAGAAGAAAAATATCTGAGGTTTGGTTTTTTCCCCAATGAGAGAACCAGAGAAAGGTAAGTTTTAAACAAAAGAAAGCTGGTGGGGAAATTTCCTTTACGTTCAGAATATTCAGTGTCCAATCTGGTGTTACATGATGGAAACAGGAAATGGAAAACAAGCATGCACAGAACATAATAAATACTTTGAACAAAATATGAAAAATCTTCACAAGAATGCATGCTGCCAGACAGAAAGTACTTTGTACAACAAAGGGCAAAGAAAAATGTAATCCTTCCAGTAAAATCAATCCCAGCACCACAAAATGGAAAAAAATGAAAATTAAATACCAGGGTATTTCATGTCAGGGTAAACACAGTGCCCAGAAAGCATTTGCAGCCACCCAAGAAGCCATTACAAATTTCAACAGGAGACAAAAAAGCTGCCCAATTTGTTTTATAGAAATAGTTTTGAATGGCCTGTATTTGCAAGAATGACAAGGATTTTGTTAAACTCTACCCTACCATCTCCTCTCCAAAAACCCAGAGACCAGTGCTGTAATATCAATACTTTCACTTTTTACTCCCCAGTTAGTCAGGTACCTTTTAACTGTTAAAATATAGGGAACTAATAGACTGACGTGCTTCTTTTATATAATAAAATAAAAAATAAAAATTACCCACCAAGCTCTCTGTGTAGCTTACTAACATCGTGCTATAATGAATAAAGTAAACATTCTGTAAATTCAGTATTGTTTGAATCTGGGTGCTGTTTCACACCTCAATACCACATGCAGTTTAGGGCAATATACAAAGGGTCTTGAAGTGACAAAAAATTGTAACCTGCATGTATACTTGTATGCATTATAGATGGATATATTCAAACCAAGGGTTAAGATGACCCCTAGAAATCCCTTCAATCCTCTGTTCTTCAGGTTGTTTTTATTATGCCAAATTACTCTATTTATGCATTAGTGTTTAATTAAGATTTTGAATTCACCTACATTTCTTATTCTTTTTCCATCCTGTCAATATGTAGTATAAATCCCCAAATAATTCTACCTATCAAGAACAATAGCTATTTCCTTATCTTACCTGTCATATTGCACGTCCTCTGATTACTTTCAAAATGATACTGCCTTCGGGCTTGGGCGATGTATTCAGCTGCCTCTCGTTCTTGGATTTCTCTGATTTTCTTCTGCCCATATTTTCCCAGTAAGTAGACTCCTACAGAGAGATTTTCATATTACGAGCTGCTTTAAAAATGTGAGGCAGGCCCCTTTCTTTGATTTTAAACCACAAGGGTGCGTAGTGGGTTTTTTGGGACATGTGGGTCTTCAGTATTTTAATACTGATTGACAAAGAAATACTCAGAAATAATGTTTTCAAAACTAATTAAAATGCCAAGGGTAATGACTTGCATCAGTTTAAGAAACTTTCCTGAGAAGAGAGATCCTGCCTTTCAAAGAAGGTGGTTTTGGTACTACTGCAACGTGAACAACTAGTACTGAAGAGACCGAAGCAAATATTGGGAAGAGAAAAAACGTAGGGTAACAAAAACAAAGAATAGAGAAACAAAACTGAAACACACAGGTCTCAAGATGGATGAAAATTTAAATTTTTAAAAAAAGGTATCTTCCTAAAATTAGCAGAAGTTAAAGATAAAACTCAAGTCTTAAAAATCACATAAGGGACATACCAACACCTCCTTCATTTGGTCCCGAAACTCATCTGCAGGAAGAAGCTTCAGTGGGGCCTGACTGCGGCGCTCTTACTTCTTACCATGCCTGGTTCCCACTCTCCAGCCCCGCTCTTCTCCTACCCTCGAGGATCTGATCATCCCTCATCACGCTCACTATGAATCTTCATTTCCACAAAGACCCACCAAAAATTTTTGCTCTACATTTCCTCCTCTCCCGACACACATCCCTTTGAAGTTGCCCCCAACTGCTCATCCCACACCAGAAGGGGTTGAGAGACCCCTCCAGGCTGCCCACAGCCCTCTTTCTCTTCTTGCTTCATCTCAGTCCCCCTTTCTAAGCCATTCCTCAAGATACCGCTGTGTCTTCTATTCTTATTCTCAGCACCTTTGCCCACTGCAAGCTGCTTTGCCTGAATTTCTCCCCCTCCACCCAGGGCTTCTCACAACACCTCCTGTGTATCAAGTTCATTTGCTGCCTCCCGTATGCCCTGGTAGCAGCAGTTAGCTATTTAGGTGCATAACAAGCTCTTCCCATGTTCTCTCATGAAGGAATTGGGGGGAGAAAGGGAGAGATAAGGGAGGAACAAACCCAAACAAAAAGGACTATTGTGTAAGTTGATCATCTTCTGCCCACTGGGGAGCGATTCCCTAAGTACTGAAACTCCTCTACAGAGTGCAGGCTCCAACTCTGGCAAGTCGATAATGGCACACAGAAGGAACCTGACTATCAAATCAAGTCTTTATTTTTTTCCACCAAGCACTTCCAAAAGTTGTAAACACAGAGCTACAAAGTTTTCTTCAAAATTCAATTTTCACATTTCAAAGTTAGTGTCTGAATGAATGAGGCATTTAACAGTTGCTGAATGCTGAAAGTTTTAAAACGCTTTTTATAAGCATGATCCACAAAAACTAATAAAACCCCAAACTCTCTGATATTTTGAATTCAGCTACATTTTTTAGATCGTTCAAACCTTTCAATACATCCTCCAAAACTACCACCAGTATTTCAAAAGGCTTGTCAGCTTTGTGCCCCAATATTCATGGTTGCAAAAAATTTCGGCTATTCATACCAGCATTATGTTTCCTAATAGGCAACTACAAGCCAGAGCAGTTTGGAACAACCACAGTCACTTCCATTTATTTCCCAAAAGCCTCATAAAACAAAAATGGGGAAGTCACTCTCTCTTGCTTCAACCTTTAGGCAGACTGAGCATTTGCCATGTGGAAAAGTCACCCCATTAGATGCAGACTTCAATATTATGGTTCCATATACGTAAAATGCAATTTTACCGCTGTAAATTGCTAACCAAAATGAGACTCCATAAATAACAATTCTTTTTCTCTAAGAAATTATAAATTCCTGCCAAGAATATGTATTTAGAACATAACTGACAGGGTACTGACCTTTTTTTTTTTTTCCTGCAGCTAACACACTGAAACAGCAACAATTTTTTTAGTATTAGCAAATAAGTTTTGAACACAAGATTTTTCCAATCTTTTTATCACACCGTATTTTTCACATTAAATTCAGACACAGTCATTTGTCCAAATGACTACTTTTGTTTATTTTTCTCCTCCAAAATAAATCCTTTAACTCCAGGTTTCATGGCAGAAAGGTCTCGTAAGTATAAAAAAAAGGACTCTTCCTGCATGGACACAGGCAGATGTGCACGCCCTCAAGTGATTTGCCTGGAGCAACACCTTTATAATTAAGATTGAGACACCTAATTGCTTAATGCTCGATTGTTGAAGCTGTGTGATTACTCCCTAAGAACTGCTGTGCCTCATGAGGGTCCAAAGTTGCATTAGCAGTCATCCAGGTTTAACAAGGAGTTTCCACAGAAAATGCTTGTCCAAAATGGTGCAACACCAGCTACCAGTAGTCCTGTTTCTCCCCCTCCTCCCCTGAACTAAGCCCATCACTAACAAATGTTGTTTACTCCAATACCATCTTCATCTTGAGGAATGCAGGGCATTAGAAGTTCACCGAAGTAAAAGTTATGCCATCCCCACAGCTTAAGCAAAACCAATGAACAACAAAAAAGTCTGGATGTCAGCAGCAGACTGTCACTGTTACTAAACGCGTGGCTTGCAAGTGCCTCTAAGATGCTGGGAGGACAGAGCACTGCTCTGTGGGACACAGCGGACACTTGGGAAATTCGATTCTCGTTCATGACAATGAACCTCTGCCCACCAGTCACTCGTGCCTCAACATCACAGCCTCTGCAAGTCTCTGGCTTATGGGACATTTCGAGGAGCTGCCAGCCTGGGAGTCGGTCTGCACGTGTGTTCACGTTTTACTTTAAAACCAATGTGTGTATCTATATTGATACAGATAGCATTAATTCAGAAGACTTGAAAATAACACAGACTTCTAAAAAGTCCGGGCTGGATGCATCACATGAAAACTTCATCACTTGGAGTTGGAAGCAGGACCAGAGAAAGCCACATCCCAAGAACTGCCATAACATCAAGCTAGCTAACATAACTGTAAGAAACTAAACTGACATTTTGAAAGTCGTTGTTATAAACAAGCAAAGTGGACACCAACTTTTTACAATAGCTAACACAACTCAATTTTACCTCTCAGTATGGGATAGGAGGTCTGTAAAAAGTGACAGCAGCAACGTTTTACTCGTGTCTAATTATCTGAACTGTTGTATAGGTGGAACTTCATACTGAATCTTTCCCATATGTTCCATCCAAAACCAGAATTAAGAAAATTCAGCAATAATGAGACTGCCCAAAAGATAATTTCTATGTAAGCCTTTTCCTACCTTTATTAAATTGTGAACTATGCAAACAACTATAGTCCCAACACTTCTGATTCACAGTGGGTTCAGAAGCAGATGAGTGGTCCAAAATACAATTACATCACCTGATGCCAGAACCTTCAGGTATAGAAACCTCAGTAAGGATCTCAAACTACAGTTCATACTACTTTAAAACTGACCTACAAAGTGAAATGTATTTACATTTGTATTAGCTGGCTGTGCCAGTTTTGGCTGGGACAGAGTTAATTTTATTCATCGTAGCCAGTATGGGGCTATGTTTTGGATTTGTGCTGGAAACAGGGCTGATAACCCAGGGATGTTTCTGTTACTGCTGAGCAGCGCTTACACAGAGCCAAGGCCTTTTCTGCTCCTCACCTCACCCCACCAGCGAGAAGGCTGCAGGGGCACAAGAAGCTGGGAGGGGGCACACCCGGGACAGCTGACCCCAGCTGACCACAGGGGTATCCCACCCCGTATGATGTCACGCTCAGCGATAAAACCAGGGGGGAGGTTGGCAGGAGGGCCACTGCTTGGGGACTGGCTGGGCATCAGTCAGTTGGTGGTGAGCAATGTTTTCATTTGTGTCACTTGTCTTTCTTGGATTTTATTTGTCTCTGTTATTCCCCCCCTCCCCTTTACAATTT
Source organism: Egretta garzetta (assembly GCF_000687185.1). Classification (NCBI taxonomy): domain Eukaryota; kingdom Metazoa; phylum Chordata; class Aves; order Pelecaniformes; family Ardeidae; genus Egretta; species Egretta garzetta. Next base: position 3,804,077 of record NW_009260493.1, read on the forward strand.
ATTATTATTATTTCTTTTCTTAATTATTAAACTGTTTTTATCTCAACCCATGAGTTTTCTCACTTTTACCCTTCTGTTTCTCTCCCCCATCTCACTGGGGCAGGGTGGGGAGTGAGTGAGCAGCTGTGGTGCTTAGTTGCCAGCCAAGGTTAAACCACGACACATCTGGAACACTGGGGTCTACAGTACCCATATCCTGTGGAAACTACACTTTGATTCATCTGGTAACAGTGAATCGAGATAAATACGCTCTAATTTGTCTCTGTAGCCTGCTTCAGCTGTAGCATTGTATAGTCCCTTTGAGTCTAAATGTAAGTAATGGAAGTAGCTTACAAAATCTGCAGGCTTTTACATATTCATGCCAGTGGCCTCAAACAGGCAGGGTATCGCTCACATCACGTAAGTTATGGCTTACCTCTCCCTCAGCCCTTTCTCTTCTTCACAGGTGGAATGGAGAGATGAGCAGAAGGGTGGGATTGGTAACTGGAAGGCATCAAGTTTTCAGGAAACCTCTTTACAACCCTATGTAACCTTTACCCTCTCTGCCATACTTCCCTCAGAAAAAAGAAGGGAAACTTTTCCGTTTTAAGATTTTCATTATGTAGAAGTAGTGCTGACACACAGAAGCTTGCATCCTTACAGAACATCGACAGCTCTGTAAGTTGTGGTTTGTCCTTATGTACAAGCAAGCCGTGTATCAACTGACATACAACCGTCCCGTTATGGTTGAAAACCATATTTAAAATAAAAAGGCACTGAAGCCTTATTATCTTGGCACCACTGAGTCCCATCAAACCCTATTTAATGCCCCTGCACTCACTCACAAACCAAGAAAACTTTCTTTGCTAAGCAGACAGACTTCTCAACTGAAATGCTCTTTCTGCAAGCTGAAGGTTGCAACACATGAAACTGAGCAATAATTCATTCACCACCGAAATCAGAACCATACATTGCAGACACACCCTGAACTTGCTCTTCTGCTGCAGCGAGAGAATTTCAACAGGGAATCATTTTGTAATAGCCATTGAAATCCGTCTTGAACACTGAGCACTGAGAAGTTTCTATCTTCACTTTAATGTAAATCTACCTAACCGATACAAACAAGCGAACATAACACATCCTTGCAGCTCCGTCATGCTAGCCCTCTCTCTACTTTAAATATTTCTGGTGGGTTTCATCCCAGAGCACTTGATTTTGGTTGCTTGAAGAGATTTAAGTCCTTTAGTATGCAATTTACTTTATATTGCTAGAAGAACAGACTTTTGAAGAACAGATTTATACAAGGTCTTTGCTAAGTTGAGGTCTTCTCAACCCCGCTCTACGGTTAAGGGAAGATTATACCTATTTCAGTTGCTTTTCCCTCAACTTGAGCTCTTATTTTATGTGGTTTATATCTTCATAAGCAGAAAAATCTGTTGCAGTGTTGGGATTGACAGAAGTTACACTAAGAATGACAGCCACTTGATAACACTCAAGGAATCCATTTCAGTAAGCAGATGAAAGGCTACCAACCAACTCAGATTTTGGTGCAATAATTCTTCGGTAACACAACACCGACAGAACGTTGTATCAGTAATAATGTAGAGACTCTTCTGTACTGTCTATCGAATCATTAAATATTCACATTAATCTCCGACCATGTGCCAGTTGAAGACTTAAAATCATTACACCCTGTGATGTCCCATTTTCCTTGTTACATCATCCTTCCCAGAAAATGCACCTACAGCTCTTAAAAAACCCCAAACAAGCACTAGAGAGATGTAGATTCCAGTCTCTGCTGTTAAATCAGCAGATTTGGATGCTTTTCTTAAATCATTCAGCCACTTCCAATATTCCATCTTCAAGTAAAAGCAGCGATGTAAAGTTGCATTCTACATTTCAACGTTAGGCAGTAGTTTTTGGAAGGAGAGTCCACTGTGGATCTCAGAGTTTTGATTCATTGGTGGTGGCATTACCATAGCTCCTGGAGTTATTTTAAGGTCTGATCCATACGTAATACGTAGATGGCCAAAGCACTCAAGATTCAGCTGCTGAACAATGGTAGCGCAGCACTCTGCAGTAAATCTCTCCCCATCTCCTAGGCTGCCCTAAAATACCACAGTGCAAGTTGCAGCTGGTGGCAGCTAATGATGCTCTCCTGCTTGCGGATGCCCTGGTTAAACACAAAAAAAGCGATTCACTACAGAGTCCTCAAATACAACACAGTCCGAGGAAGCGGGTACTGCATCCGTGCTGCAGACAATGACAGCATAGTTCAGTATTCTCAGTCAGAAGTTGAAACGCTTGCTACAAGAGGAGCATCTTGGGGTTTTTTTTGATTGGTCATACTTTAAATGTTTTTGTTGGTTTTTTGACACCTACTTCATCCAGTCAGTAGCATATTAGTGAAAGTGAAACTGAACGGTATGTAAACAGCACCAATCATAAGGAAAAAACGGCAAATTCAGTGATATTAGGATGGTTTGCAGGCTGGCAGAGGGCTGTCTGTACATGACGAATTCAGGATTTCAGGCTGTGAGGACTACCACAAGCTCCCCAAGATCTGCTTTCCCACTTGGACACTGATCCACATTTACTAGCTGAAACCGGGAAAACTGATGTTTTTACTATTCTCATTTGCGTGCCCACCACTCTTACAAAGACAGTTGAAGGGGAGGGGGAACAGCTTGCAGGTTACAGACTGGTATATTGAAGTAAATCTGTTTACTTAAGATGGTGGGCTGCAAGCGTGGTGGCTCAGAAACCAGTAAACATTATGTCCTGCTGTATTTGCAGAGGCAGAAAGCCTGCAGGTGAAGCGGTCTGACAAGTACTTCAGTAACTGTCATCTAACCTGTTATCGTGTATTAATTGGCGCTCTTTGGAAAAATGCAGGGGGAATTCACGCTGAAAGGATGCAGAGGAGACAACAACCAAGGCAAGTCAGAAGTATATGTAATTCACCTTCACAAGAGACCTCACCTGAACATGAGACAAAACATGCCGCAAAAACCCTGCAGCCCTCAGAATATTTAACTGTTCAGGCAAGTTCCAGTGGGAATAAAAAAAATACAAACTTTCCTTAGCAACTCTGTAATACTTAATTCTGTGTCATTTGCATAAGATAGAAGTACACCTGATGGCTGAGCGTGCAAAGACGCGGCTGTACCTTTTGAGGAGTATCTAATCTCCAGCCGCACAGATATGCGCTTTATTATTAAAGACAGCGATAGATGCAAGGTGTTCCTTTAAATCCAATTCTGACTAAAAATAACCCTGTAATAACTCCAAGGAAAGGAGGAGCTTACCAGACCATAATCACCCAACAGGTTAGACAAGAGCCTTAAGGGAGAAAGAATGGCTTGAATAATTAATGTAAATCCTCCTCTCCAGTAAAGTTTGGTGTCTGCAGTTGCTTTATATTTGACAATTCGCCTCAATGCTCTTGCCACTTTTAGAAGTACAGGCTTTCAGCCTCCGTCCCAAAAACAGTAATACAAACATCATCCACGCTTCGGCAAGGTTAAACGTTGTTTCAAACCCACACAAACACCCGCCGTCAGAACACCCAGGCGACTCGGAAGCCCTGGGCTTCAGGACTGGCGGGACGGCGCGCAGGTCTTTCTCCCCGCCTTAGGAGAAAAACCCTCCCGCCGCCTGAGCTGCCCCAAGGGCGGCCC
>NW_009260493.1:3808804-3821063 GCF_000687185.1 Egretta garzetta
CAGGCGGGGTGTGAGCGGGAGGCGCCGCTGCCCTGGGCCGGCGTTGCGGTGCCGGGCGTGCGCTCTGGAGGCCTCGCCTGGGGGTTAAGAGTGAGAAGAGGGCGACCTGCGCGGCCTTTCTGTTGGAGGTCTTTCCGTAGGCACCCCGGGAGCAGCTGGCGTTGCTGGCAAACTAGTGTTTTCGTGCTACGTGCTAAGGTTCTCTGAAAGGCAAGGACATATAAATTGGAACTCGAGCTCTCTTGCTTTTCTGGGAAAACTACGAAGAGAGTAATAAATAAGTGATAGGCTCTTATTGGAAGGGGTGGGGGTAAAACAAGGAGTTGGGAAGCCGTGTAGAGTTACAGAACGTGTAGGCTAACAAAATCTCCAGTTTAGTTTACAAAAATTGTTCCTTTGACAAAGTTATTCTTTCTAAAAAATATTGCCTGTAATTTTTGGATGTGATGCTGGCAATTTTCGCCATTAAGTTAGCTCCTATACATGCCGAGAGAGCCGTTAAAGCCAGCAGGGAGATTTTGCGCAGCTGGAAGTTTTGTATAAATGGATCTGACTACAGCCAGATCCTGCAACTTACATTGGATGTCTCAAATCTGAAAATATAATGAAAGGTGAAAATCGAGTCTTTTAAGCTCAACGTGTAACAGTAAAAATGAATAATTTTACTAACTTGTGCTACAGGACAATCCATAACCTATTAAGATAATTAAAATACAACTCAGTAAAGTCAGATGACCCAGAAGCTAGGTATCTCAAGCTAAATCAGTGTAAACACTGCGGGGAAGCAGACACTTCTTGGGAAAGTTGTTCCAGAGGTGTTAATGCTGTGTAAAAATCAGGCGGGCAGAACATAACTGACAAGGCTGATAATAAAATCAGAATAAACTTAAAAATATTAGGGAAGCTTTTGGACTTTTTTTGTATTAACATCAGGGCTGCCTGAAGGTATGTACTTAAATCCAAGCAGCCTGATTTCAAAAATTTGGCTGCGTTTTGGACACAGTAAACTGTTAATATCTTTGAAAGCCAATCCTTTTTTCAATTTCTGTTTAGCTCAAGTTTCAATTCTTTTGTGGCTTAATTTTCATAAATACTTTTATTACAGTGATTGGAAATGCTGGCTACTCAGTGCTTCTAATTTTGTGTCAGATACTTAATTGCTCCATAAAGTCTAAAAGAAAACGTGATCTTGAAAGAGGCACTAGCTGGGAAATGTGAATGCAGGAAATTGTTTTCAGTTTTCTCCTAAGGATTTCTGGCATTATTTAGGAAAAATCCTGGGGAAAAAAAAAAAACCCTCTTGAACTATTGAGGCAGTTCCAGCAGGCGTCATAAATTTGTCAAGGTCTGTTCTGAAACTAATTTCTCATCCCACCTCACATTGGAGGACTTCTCCAGAACATCATTCCTCAGATGACTAGAAAACATCTGATTTCCAGTTTTAAACTTTTTATGGTCCATTTATACCTCTCTGTTCTTGTGCCAGCATCATCCCATCCTTTATTTTACAGAGCTCAGAGGTGTTTAAAGTCATATTCCCATTTGGCTTTTGGTTTTCCTTGTTTTCCCCAAGCCGGCTGTTTAATCTCCTCTCAGAAGATAGGCTTTCTTTCTCTGTTCATTGTAATAATTCTTATATACATCCATTCCAGCTTTGATTCATCTTTCTTGAATTCACTTAACCAGAAATGTATAGTTTGTTCCAGATGGGCTTTCTCTTCTGCCTTGTTTGGTAACAATAATACTTCCCAGTCTTCCACCCATCTTTTCTGGAGCTGCCTTGGTCTTTAATGCTGTTTTGGTTTTCTTCATTTGTTGTTTTGGTTTTTTTTTTTTTTACTCCTATCTATAATGCCATCTACTTCTTCAGTGATACTCTGTCTCTTCTGATGATGTCATTCATTACATGAAAGACATCATATTGTTAGCTCTTTTCTGTAGGTGTTTTTCCAGTTAATGCCAATGTCACAACCGAAAACATTTAAGCAAAATTATCTTAGAGCAACTTTGCTAACTAATTCCCTCTGGATAAGTATTTCCCCTTTCGATGCAACTTCTTTGCTTGTTCACCTTACGTTTCTTGTGCTATGCTGTTTTTCCCAGACTGACAGTAATTTCACAATTTGTGCTGTGCCAGGTGCTTTGCAGAAGTTCAGAGAGATGAGATTGGTGTTTCTCTTGCCTAGAACAAACATGCGTCAAAGAAAGTTACTAGGTTAATTTGGTGTCGGCTATCTTACGTAAATCTGCATTGTATTTTATTTCATTTCCCTTTTATAGGCTAGCCCTTATAGCACTACCTTCAAAGTGTGTCATGTTGCGTGTTTTGCTGTTAAGTCTATCCTGGATCTGTAGGTGTCAGGATTTGTATGTCCTTTCTATTTTTTCATCACAGGGACTGTTTGCTCTGGCAGGTTTCAGTCACGTGATACTCTCCCTTAGCTTATCCAGAACCATTGCCACGGGATTGGCAGCCTCATGGACGAGTTCTTTAGTTAATTTTTTCTGATGGAGATGATCTATCAGCTTGGGGTTTTGCCCCTCATCCCTCTTCCATGCTCTAGGCAATTCCATCATTTTAAGGTTGTAATTCTGTATCCCATACGCTGTAATTTCTGCTTCCGTACTCTTATTCTGCCTTTTGACCACATTCTCCACATCATTTTTATTGAAAAGGCAAAATACTAATTATAGTAGTACTATAATTACATTTGAGCATCATCTCAAGATCACTGTAGTAGTTCTAACTCGTTTTTCGCATGTTTTGTCTCAAGACATTTTTACTTTTTATGTAATTTGTTTTGCAAGGTTGACATTTGGTGATTCTTCCTTTAGCTTTTGTTATTGTCTTTTTTCACTCCTTGCAAACTTTCTTTCCGCTTCTCCTTGCAAACTTCCTTTCACTTTTAAAAAACGATCATTTATCCAGTTAGATATGCAGTCCTTCCCTACAGTTTTGCCCTTACTCAGGAATCAACTTGCCACTAGGCTTTGTGTCAAATAAATTCTCTGTCTTCTCCTTAAGTAAGTCCCTGCATCCTCTGAGCTAACTGACTGGAGTTAGGAGCAGGTAGTGTCTTCTTAACGCCCTCTTTCATTCTGTTCCTAAACTCCTCATTTTGGCAAAAAGATATAGCTGCTGAAAGCTCTCCGATTTTTTTCAGTCTGTCTCCTGTCACCCTGCATACTTTGTTTCTGCCCTGCATGTGCATAGCAGAGCACATGAATGTGAGAGAGACTGCTGCTTACTCTGTGGAAGTTACTTGCAAAATTACTGATGATCATCACATTCTTCTGGAATAAGTTGCTGTTGGAAGAAGAGAGTTTATATACAGCTGCGTTTGTTTTATTTTATTTTTCTTAGGAGCATGACTGGGGCATCAGCATTTCAAAATAGCGAGGCATGTCATTACTTGTGTTCATTGGGCAATAGTGCAACAAATGTCTGTGCAAGACATTAGTTTTCAACAGCCTGGCAATACAGTCACAAACTTGTGCCAGTACTGTGTTGCCTCTGGCAGCTCCCACACTTACTTGCTCACAGTCTTGCCTCAGACCAATCTGAAAATTTTCTTCCTTATAACATATGTGACCCTTCCCAACTAGAACTCTTTTGGCATCTGTATTCCCATGCGTGATGCAGTCGTTAGCTTCCCACTAAAATGCTGTCTTGTCTTAGGTCCTTTGTTGGTACATGCACACTTCTCCTCTGTTACCTTCTGTTGGGTCATTGTAGCACGTGTCTGTGCCCAGATCATCTTGCAAGTACAGAATGCGATAATTGAAAATGAAGTATTGTTTGTGCTCTTAAATTACTAATGAAGCCACAGGATAATACAGAACTTTGAGCTTTGGCCCCCTTTACTCTCACTTGTTAATGCTTGTCTAAGATTTAGAAGGTAAGCTTTTCAGGGCAGCGATGGTATCTTTATTTGTCTATAAAACATTTGCCACAGTTTGGGGCACTATTTTAAGGCTTTGGCAAGGCTTTTTCCCCACTGACATCAGCTTCAAATAATTTCTCCTTGGAACACCATTTGCCGCTCTCTAACAAATCTCTTTTTCCCTTGCTACTCTTACCTGTTTGTTTGGTTTTTTTTTTCTTGGCTTTAAAATAACATAAGATTGGGCAAATTAGAAACAGTAGGGGCTTACAGAAGCTCATGAATTCAGTCAGTGACTCAAAATGAAAGTAATCTTTTTTTCTACGTTATTTTACACACCGCAAGTCAATGAAAAACACTATCTAGTCATAGCTTAGTAGAAAATAAAATCTTAAGGCAGACCTAGAAGGTCAGTTTTTCCCCCCTGTCTTGTCTTTAAGAAGGATCTTTAGCAGATGCTAAAGGAAGGAGCTCGAGAAGCAAGCAGAGAGTAGTGTAAACCTTCCCCTTGCATATCCTTTCCGCTTCTGAACATGCATAGCTTAGGGACTTCCAGAGCCCAAGAATGTATCTGGATCATTGTTTCTGATAGCTGTCTGTGCACATATCCTCCATGAATTTGTCTAAACCTTTTTTGAACTCATTTATGTTTTTGGCTTCCATAGCATCCTGTGGCAACGAGTTCCACAATTTAATTATGTGCTTTGTGAAAGAGTACTTCCTTTTGTTTGTTTTAAACCTGCTGCCTGATAATTTCATTGGGTGCCTGCTTGTTATGAGAAATAATAAATGACAATTTACTGTTTGCTTTTCCACTGTTTTCTTCATTTTTATAAACCTCTATTGTAGTCATCTTAACTTGGAAAACTAATGACTGTATCTGGTGAGTTAAGAGCCGTAGTCTAGTTAGTCTCTGTACGGAGCCTGTTCTGTAACTTGGATAATCCTTTCTCACCCTGTGGTGAGTTTGCCCTGGCGTTCCCGTGTCTTCATGAGGTGAGGTGGCCAAAGCAGTGCGTGTTACTTAAGACGTGGATGCACTGGAGTCTAGTAACATTCTATATTAGTGCAGTCTCTTTTTGTGTAGCTGTCTTCTGTTACTGCAGAAGCCTGTATGACTTAAAGCAGCTGTGTGCTTTTTCTTGTACTCCCAAGATCAGCAGAGGCCTAAAAGCTACTTGGTGGACTCAGTATAAAGCAATGTCATAGGTCAGAGGCATGTTTTCTTCCAGTAATGAAGGCTTATTCCTTATATGCTTTTAAGTCATGCTTGGCACTTAGAAAGCCAATATGGTATTCATGTCTCTTCTGATCTGAGGGACACAAAATTAGAATAGCCACAACTTACACCTGTGAGTTACCATAGCTGTAGTAGTTCTGAGGCATCATTCTGCTGGAGGGCATTGTGCTTTGTGTCTCCATAAGGTGTGTGCACTGAGACTTTGGCTGGTGTGATCTCATTTATTCAACTAGGGAACCTTCATGGCAACATTTCACTAGTAGGTGTGGAGGAATCATGTCTGCATATTGATTCAGATCCATGTTTTTATTCCAAGTGGGTTCATTAATATGTTAGTTCAGATCACAAGTGCACTCATGGAATAAATGTCTTGACTGTGTCTGCTTTACCATGCTTTGGTTTGTGTCTCAGAGCTGGCAAACTGTCTTCCTTCAGATGAAACTATACTGAAAAGACGCACTCAAAGAGTGTACCTAATGCACTTCAGCTGTTGCTTGGAATATACTGTCCATGGGACTAAACTGGAGCTAGGCCAGCGTGAACTCCCCTGAATTGGTGTTGAGTCCTCAGCACTGTTTTGCTCTACAGGTACACTCCCCTTGCGCGGCACTATTTGCTAATGTAGGCATAGGCAACATAGACCTGTATAGGAGTCTTAAAACATTTTTAAACAGCATTACACTCACCACTAACTTATTTACACATGAAATAAAATAAATATTAACCCAAAATACTAACCCAAGTTTATGTATTGAGAGGAAGTTATCTAAGGTCACATAAAGACATATGTAGCAGAGGTACAAGTATAATTTGGATTGATTAAGTCTTAGTCTAACGCCTGTGTCAAAAACATCCTTTTTCCAGAATAGATTAAAAAGAAGGAAAATACTAGCAGCCTTAATTCAAGTAAGCGTCAGGCTTTGTAACTGGAGAGTCCTTTCATAACTAGTACTTTGTGATATTTTTGCTGTGACATTTGATTGGCAAAACACACTGCTGCAGACATTCCAGAGTGATACTGGGACGTTATTGATTGGTTTTGTCACTCTGCAATTAAAGTCAACACTTCTTTTCTGTTCAGGTTTTTGTGCCATACTTATTGCTGTGACCTCTGAGATAGTCATCATTCAGTCACCTTGGATGAAAAAAAGATAAAATCAATATTCTTCTGTCTTTTTGCCATTAGGCATATGCTGTGATCCCTGCCTATTACTTGAGGGACTTACTGTACATGTACGTATTCCCAGACAGCTTTATACCTGATGCAAACCAAAAATACTGTGTCCACACAGTAGGCCAAGCAGTTCCAGAAACATGCTGAAATTATTGCATATTCACAGCACATTCATTGCGTGCAGGCACAGTAACACTGTCAGAGGGAGGACATGGTACCAGGTAGGAGCATTTTTTTAGTATTTCCAGAGAAATTAACCCGGCCTCCATTCTTGCTCTTGGAAGCACAGTGGACTAGCTAAGTTATTCTGTTGGGCTTTGTGTGTCCCTGAAACCCCAGGTAGAGCTTTTGTGTCTTGTCTTACTATGCTGGCATGACAGACAGAGGAGAACTTCTGAGCAGACTCCTCTGCCTAGGAACAGGTAGAAGAAAACCCTGGTTTGTGCTTGTGGATCTTGAGTGTGCTGCATATGAGATTGAGGTTGAATACGTTCTTTCTTGGGTTGAATATTTCTTATGCAGTTTGGGCTGCATGAAATTTCTTTTGCATCTTGAACCAGCAAAGAGGTATACTAAAAAGAGACTCCTCAAGAAAGCATTACATTACTTCTTTAACAGAAGTGAAAATAATTGCATTATTAATAAATGAGATGTCAGGCCATCGTGCCTTTGACTTGAAAGAATAATTTTATGACATTGCATTTTATTTCACGAGAAGCTTAAAGCTGTGAATCAATGCAAACTTTAAGAAAATGTTTATTTTTATCTCCTAGGCTACTCGACATGCAGAAATGGTGGCAATTGACCAGGTCCTCGACTGGTGCAAGCAACACGACAGAGATTACACAGAAGTGTTTGCACACTCAGTGTTGTATGTAACCGTAGAGCCTTGTATCATGTGTGCAGCTGCGGTGCGCTTGATGAGTATCCTTTCATGCTTATTTATGCTGGGAAGCCGTATGTCAAAATGTTACTCTTTTGGCAGTGAGTCCACAGAGACGGCCAACAGGGCTACCAGCTACCATCTTACGACTTGGGAGTCTGCACCCACCTCCATTTACTGCCTGGTAAATAGTTAGAGACTCAAGAATGGAAGTGAAATGGTACAATAATGACAAACAACAATTTCTCTTAGGGATGTAAAAATGCATTGTAGAGATATCTGTTGCTTTGTAAAATGAGCTAATCTCAGCTCAGTGTTAAGTATTGAATGTTGTAACGATCGGTAGACCGTGGCTTTGTATGCCTCTGCTTTGGGATTCATGCTTCTCCTTTTCTGAGAAAGGCTGGATGTGCATCTTCAGCCATACATCTTGCGTTACTCAGGAGTAAGTTCTGATTTTATGAGGGAGGAATTGTAGTGCAAACTAATTTAGTTTGAAAAGTACAAGCACATTTTAGTGAAATTTAATGACTACTTAAATCAGGCTACTTTACTTCCTGCTTGCTTTTCACTTTAACTTAATACCTTAACTCATTCACATAAATTCCACGGGTCGTATATGGCTGTCGAAATGAGCGATTTGGAGGCTGTGGCTCAGTTCTGAGCATCTCATCTGATGATATGGTAGACACAGGAGAACCATTTGAAGTAAGCTATAAAATGTTTTCCATTGTTTTTCAGCTAGGGTATTGTGCCTAGCTTCATTACCATGCTTTGAGAACGTTATGCATCAGTTTAGGAGAACTCAGATGAAAGATGATCAGAAATCAAGTAAACTTGGCTTTACAAGAAAATAATGTAAAAAAATTAAGTCCTTAAATTAAAGAAAATTGAGGAAAAGCCTGATTGACAGTCTTAAAATATTTAAAAGGATACATCAAAGAGGAAAGGAAAGAATTATATTCATGGAACAAGGTAAGGAATAAATATATTCAAAAGATGTGTAATACTTAGGAAGTGTATGCTGCAGGAGGATTTGAGGGAAAATATTTTAAGCTGCAGAACGTACAAACACATTAGCAATAAAGATCAAGTAACAGCAACTTACTAAGTTACTGGTTTTTAGCTGAGCTACTGGAAATGACCGTATTTTTGCTCCCGGTTTATCCATATACGAGGTAAAATGCATTAATTCAGATCTACTTCATATAGTTCAAATCCCAAAATAAATACAGACTGCAGAAGTAGCAGAGGAGACTTAGTTTAGATATCGGGAAACTTTCTGAGCAGTAAGGATCCTGAAAGACTGGAACAGAGCATCTGGGGAGAACGAGGCATCTTTGTCATTTAAGAAAGGCTGGACAAGCATTCAGTGGAGGTATAGAATACATAAATCTAGGCATTTTACAGCATTATACTAGTATACCTATATACCTATACATACCTATAGACAGAGAGTATTTATAACATTATATTTATTACATTATATGCAGTTGTAGGTGATCCTGCCTTTTATAAGGATCCTGATAGGAGTTCTTAGAGTTCATTTCCATAATTACCATTTATTATTTAATGAATGTAAAAAGTAAGTAGTATATTTCAGCATTCTAAATAAGCACTCAAGGCTCAGAAAGAATTTTAGTCAGCAAGACAATCCTGTTTGGCAGTCCAGTGTAAACGTTTTAAGCTTCTGTCAGGGTGTTTGTGAGACTGGCATCTGAATTAATTTGTATAGTCAGCACTGGAAGAGTGTTCATTTGCTAACATTGGCACGTGGTATTTAGTTTTTCTATATGTTCAGAAGAAAGAAAAGAGAAGATTCTTGCTGCTGCAAATCCTTCCTTTGTTTCTATAGGCAACTGCAGCAGGACGGATAGGTGTAATTCATTCTTTTCTAGTGTGGGTGGTAGTGACATTTAAATACTTTGTCATTAACGGTTATGGCCTGGAAAAATATTTTGGAAGGAGCAGAAAGGTCTGAGAGGTGACAGGAATAAAGAATAAGTTTGTGGACATATGTTGTCTACAAATACCTAGGTGTATGTCTCTTACATTTCCAAGTGCTTGAAGAGTATTGGAAGCAAGTTGGAAACACATAAGAAAGAAATTGGAGATGATTGTGTAAAAATTTTACATAAGTTACTCAGAAAGTTTGCTTTGCCTAACTTCAAGTTATTAGGGAAATGACTTACTCTGCTAAGCCTCAACGTAGTATTTTTCAAACTCAACCTGAAAAGGAGATTTTTCTGACCCTCAAATAGTGAAAGGTAGGTGTTAAATTAGTGGAATAGGCAGTACAGTTGTTTACAATTATTCTGTACTTAAGGCATTGTTGTGAAGCACAGAATATGTTATTCCCAGATGCGCTCATGAACATCATTCTAATTTGAACAGTGCGTTTCTGGCTTTCGTGCCAAAGAAGCAGTGGAATTGTTAAAAGCTTTCTACAGACAAGAAAATCCCAATGGTAAGTTTCACATTAACAGAGCCATTTTGATCCCAAACTAATTTAAAAGAATGCTGGCACTGGTATTACTGTAATTCACTTCTGATGGTTTTTCTCCCTTTCTGTTTCTTCTTGGCAGCACCAAAATCAAAAGTACGGAAAAAGGACCATCGTAATTAGCCCTATGCTGGTGGGAGACAGAAACTTACCAAAAACTGCTAAGTGAAGGTTTTTTCAGCATCCTTCTTTTTTAAAATGTACAGACCAATTAAACTATGTCTGTTGTTCTGTACAGAGTTTTTACTAACAGGATACTTACTGCCTGTTCCTGCATTTGTATGTACGTGATTTCTTGTTATCATACGTGACCAGGCAGAAGAATAAATGGTTGGTTTTAGAAAGAGGAAAACTTATGGTTCAAGTTCACTTGTTTACAGCCAGATGGATCCATTAAAATGATGCCGATCTGTGCAGCACATTCTAGAATATTTTCTTTCCTTCTGTCTGTGGAGAAGCATCTTCCCTTTCAGTAGTAAACATTTGCTTAGGCAAATCCAAGTAAATCTCTTGGAAGGTGACATTTGTAAGACCTTCACAGTCCTTCTGTGTGTATTGAATCAAAAGGCGTATGAGGAATTGTACAGTCCTTGAAGATTTGAGATAAGACCATTGTAACAGTTCTTCATTGTTTTTTACACCCCCGCTAGCACAAACCACATTTTCAAACATAACTTCTGAAAGTCACACGCATGTGTGGACAGGTAGATGTGCAGAACTGCACGCCTCAGTTTGTGTATGCTAATGCTAATAAGGGTAAGCAAGCATGGCTTGGCTGCACAGCATCTCCATACAAAGTGGTGGAGAAACGCTCCACAAGTGTCTTTAGGCTGTCCACTCCTCTTGTGAATGTTAGCATAAGAAATGCTTTATCATTAAGAATCCCCTAAGAAGCTGAAGTTGTTCTCCTCTGCTAAATTATAGGAACTGAGATGGGCAGATACATGTGAAAACCGGGAAATGAAATTGGTGATAGTATGAAGAAAATACCTTTGAGATGTTTGTCTTTTTGTAGCGTTGGTCAGCTTTGTCATTTCCATGCACTTTGCTTCCCCATGCAGTAATTTATAATCCAGAAGAGGGCCTTACAGTTCCACTAATGAATTAAGAATACAAGTGCAGTTTGCTCTTGATTATATACCTCTTAGTGATACCTATCTTAAGCATGAAACTCTCTGTAATTTATTCGGCTGATATTCAGAAATTTGAGAAATGCCTTAACTCTTTTTTTAATGTAGAAGAGTGATTAGAATTCTATGACTATAAAAACTGAATACAATTAAGCCTTTTAGATATTTCAAATAAATACTTTCAAAAGTCTTTTTTTTTAAAAGAGCATTAAAAGCATTGCTTTGTCACCATTGCTCCTGATAGCTTAGAAATTGTATTTTGTGTATTTACTTATTGTTTACAAAGTGACATGGGAAAGAAGCATTTTTACCATAATAGCTATTTCAGAGTTTAGAAATCGTATTCCTTTAACTGAGACCCTTTGACTGACGGCGGTGCCCATCCTGTTCTCCGGGCTGTTACAGCACTCTCTGAGTCCTTTCCATCAGCAAAAGAAGTTACGACAGTGTTTGGATTTTATCAGCTTTGGAGCTGCGAGGGCTCATGAATCGGACAGCTAAGCTGGAAGAGCTATTTAGGAAAAGACCATTTTTAATGACTGTGATGGCTTAATTGGAAAGAAACAGTCACGCCTGTGGTTATGGTATTTGGCTGGTGGTACAAGATCGCTCTTTATCTATACAGATACAGATTCAGGTCTCAGCTGGGCCATAATTTTCTTACACCTCAAAGAAGTCACTGAAGTCCAAATTAAAGGAAGACATTAGACTTCTGGCTTGTCACTGACATCAGTGACAGTAGGAATTGGAGCCTACACATTGTTTTGGACCAGGACCTAAACCTCTCAGCACCTGTTCTTCTGCAGAAATGGCTAAGAACGCTTTCCTTCCCCACTGCCTTCTTTCAAAGAAGAACATTGTTAGCAGTTGGAGAGTGTGACAGTAGGAGCCATGTACAATGAGTAGAAAGGTTACTGGTAGTAGGGCAAAAAACACTTTACAAGCTGTGTCCAATTCTGCAGTCCTTAAAAGTGGAACAGAAATAATCTGTAACAAGTCAGTGGTAACCTGTCACTTAGAAAAACAGTTTAAGTCCTGCTCAAAGCCCAAGACTGAAGAGGGAGACAAAAATAAAAATTTCTCTTAGGAGCGATCAGGGGTAATAACGTACGTCTTGGAAAAGGGGCATAAAAGAGGAACAGCATATCAAGCTAAAAACTATTGTATTGCAGTGTATTGGGTTTGTGGGGTAAGGTTTTGGTAGTGGGGGGCTACAGGAGTGGTTTCTGTGAGGAGCTGCCAGAAGCTTCCCCCATGTCTGGCAGAGCCAATGCCAGCTGGCTCCAAGGTGAACCCACTGCTGGCCAAGGCCGGGCCCATCAGCGATGGTGATTGATAGAGCCTCTGGGATAACGTAGTTCAGAAGGGGAGAAAAAAACCCTGGGCAACTGCAGCCGGAGAGAGGAGTGAGAGGATGTGAGAGGAGCAGCCGCCCAGGCCAAGGC
>NW_009260493.1:3821206-3836050 GCF_000687185.1 Egretta garzetta
CCCACGCTGGAGCCGTCTGTGCCTGAGAAGCTGCACCCTGTGGGAGGGACCCACACTGGAGCAGTTCATGAAGAACTGCAGCCCGTGGAAGGGACCCAGGCTGGAGCAGTTCATGGAGGACTGTCTGCCGTGGGAGGGAGCCCAGGCTGGAGCAGGGGCAGAGGGTGAGGAGTCCTCCCCTGGGGAGGAAGGAGCGGCAGAGACAGCGTGTGGTGAGCTGACCCCAGTCCCCATTCCCTGTCCATCTACATTGATCAGGGAGAGGAGGTAGAGAATTTGGAGTAAAGTTAAGCCTGGGAAGAAGGGAGGAATGGGGGGAAGTGTTTTAAGAGTTGGGTTTATTCGTCATTACCCTACTCTGATTTGATTGGTAATAAATTAAGCTGATTTCCCTAAGTCAGGTCTGTTTTGTCCATAACAGTGAATGGTGAGTGATCTCTCCCTGCCCTTATCTAGACCCATGACCCTTTTGTTGTATTTTCCCTCCCCTGTCCAGCTGAGGAGGGGCGTGATGGAGCAGCTTTGGTGGGCACCTGGCATCCAGCCAGGGTCAACCCATCACAGACAGGTAGGTTATAAAAGATGCTTCTGTTTACTATGTAGTGTAATGTCTGAGCAAAAAAAAAAAAAAAAAACAAAACAAAAACCCCCAGTCTAGTATTAAGAGGCACATTTGGATGTGTGGGTTTTTTTGTTTGGTTTGGTTTTTTTTTAAGTATAATAATTAGCTTGGGGAACAAACTGCTAAAAGATTACACTGAAAGCAAAAATGTAGTCCATTCTCCTTAAAATGTATTACTTAAGTGAGTAAGACCAAATGCAGATAGGCAGGTATTTTAGAAAAGAAAGAAATGAACTCGTGTTTGAAGACAAGCTGCTCACCCGAGCTGTGGCATGACACCTCAACACCAGGCAGGCGCCCATCCGTCTCCTCTTCGCTCCAGAAGGCAGCAGAAGCTCTGACAGCGGGAGCACGGAGACTGGTCCTGTTGCCCTCTGCTTGCTGCTGCCCCCCGAGGTGTGCTTGGGGCCCTTGGCCCTGTCTGATGTGCTGCAGCTCCTCCTAACCACGAGTTTTGAGTTTGTCAGTGCTGTTTAGAGTCGGATTCGCAAACCTGAGCGCTCCTCAAGAAATGACGGAGATCCTGGGCTGAAGGCTCTAGGTTCAGGCTCAGAGAAACATTGCCATGGCTAAGCTCAACACGGGGGCTGGAAGAAGGCCGGAGGCAGCCACCACAGTTACAACCCGGTGAGCTGACCAGTTGCAACGCTCCAGATCAGAAAAGGAACGTAACAAGAAAGAGAATTGGAGAATACAGGAGGAAGAATGTCGGAAAAAGAACTGAACTGCTGGCGGAACGCTTATTCAGGGAGACGGAGACTCAGGGCTGTGGGAGCGCAGGTTTGGTTTGTAACTGTTGCTACCAGATAAAATCCTGCAGCAAACCATGCCAGAGGCCCCGGGGACTGAAGAGCTGGTGGGTTGCACAGCCTGGAAGAAGTGTTGCTGTCTGCTCGCTGGGGACCGAGGTCTCCGGCTTTGGCTCTAGCCCTAAAAGAGCGTCAAGAGCAACAACTTTAATTGTTACTGCCACCTGGAATGCTTGGAGCAGTGGCTTATTAATGATGCTATTCATTTTCACAGTGCTTTTACCTATTTTTATCTATTTGTGTCTATGTTGCCACACGGCAGGCCTCCATAGCAGCAGTAAATATATTCAACTGGTTTATTTAAAGAAGTTTAAATGCTTCACATCACCATTTTCCCCTTGCTGCTCGATAAATAAATACATAGGCTTCAGCGTTGCGTTTCCCTTGGACTGCATTTTTGCCAGTTCATCACAGGCAAACATGATTTTATTTTTTATGGTTTATATTATTTGGTTTGCTTGTCAATAGTCTGACATCAAAATATATCGAACCAGCTAGGAGGGCAAGGAAGCAAAACAACGCGGCTTTGTCTCTGCTAAACCGATTACAATTGACAATCCAAGGCTGTAATAAATACATCTTGTGACTTGCACACTAGAGGAGAGCCTGAATTTAAATTATAGCTTTGGGTTTTGAAATGCTCACTGATCCATTCCATTCCCATTAAGAGAGCCTTCCGCTCAGCAAAATTAAGTGGTATCTTTACATGACAGTTTAATTTAATTAATTTATTTTTCAATACGTACATTTATTGAGTTTCTCCATTAAGCTTTTGAAATGTCTGTAGGTCCTATGCATTAATGTAAATGCGCCGTGGCCCATAATTACCTTTGGCAGGCTCAGGGCACTGATAAAAAGATTATATTTTTAAAAACTAAAGTCTTCAAACTTCCCCAGTGCTTGGCAGGAAATCTGTTCCTGTGTTTTATTTGGAGCGGGACTGGGGAGCCTGCAGCCAACAGCTCCAGTGTAGGCAGTAACCGCTACATTTTAGCAGAAAATATGTTTGACACTAAATGAGAGGAGGGGAGAGGAAGACAATTAGTGCGGGAGTACTAGGAGCAGCTGTTTATTTGTTTTGCCTTGTGGCTGCCAATATATACTCTTATCAGTAAAGTGCATCTAGAACCGGGGTATTTTCTGTGAAATTATTTTGCCAAACGTGGGTCTTTGTCTTTTTAAGGGGCTGCCCCAAAGTGCGTTTATCTTCCTTTTTCACAATAGCTCTGCACTAGCCAAGAATGCCGGATTCTCCCCTTGCTGCCTCCTCCCTCCTTTCTAAAAATGAACTTTTCAAGGAAATAAGGAATTCAGAGAAGTTTGAAGGAGAGCAGATGGCCAGCAGTGATCCAATAGGATGTAAAACTTCAGTTAGGTAGTCACTTGGCAGGCAAGTACAAGCGAGCCCGTGATGTTTCCATAGTGATGTTTTCACATGGTGCCTTCCTTTTGTCTTTTAAAAAATCCAAGTGATTAAAAAAAAAGGCGGGGGGGGGGGGGGGGGGAATTAACTCTGCCCTTCCCAGGGGCAGCGACCGGGGCTCGTCCCTGATGCAGAGCGATGCACCGACCCCAGAGCTACGGTCGCGCTGGCCAGCCTCAGCTGCTGTGGCACTTGGGGGAGGGCGCCTGCCTTGCTGGGTACAGCAGGGACAGCTTCTGAAATTAAGAAGTGACTCAGATTGCGGTGCTCTTGGAGGGGAAATGGCCCGGCCACTGAACGTTGTTGTGTCAGGATTTCACATTTACGTACGGGGGAAGGTTCGTCATGGCACTTTGCTAACCTTCAGAGCTTTCCCTGTGTGCACAGAGGCAGCGTAATAAAAATTGATGCTCCCCATGACTTCAATTCCAACTTTCTCTTTTGAAGTCTGGGAGGTAGCCATTACAGTCGCATTAATTTGTGAGGATAAAAACAACTGCCATTATCTGTGCAGCTGTATCATGCAAGAGAAACAAGATTGGTAGGGAGAGGCAGTATCTTTTATTAAGCCAAATGAAACAGTCAGAAAAAAACAGGCAAGCTTTTCAACAACCAGCCGTAGCAACACCGAGTTCAAAAGCTGACCAGCTTTTTCCACACACCTAATGGAAGCAAACCGAACATAAGTAAGGACATGTTTGCATATACCATCTCCCTGCAAACCTTGCTTTTCTTGACAAAAAAAAAGCTTGACAAATCTGAGCAGGAAAAGAGGCTGTGGGAGACTGGACTCGTGGTAAACTCTGCTCCTAACTCCCCGGCAGCCCCCCCTCTGCCGCCTCTGCACAGACATGTCGGCGCGCGTGGCAGCACTTTGTGAGGACCCAGCGCGATTTTCCCTGCCCCAGTGCCTCCCACCGAGGTGCTGAACGCGGCAGGTCCTCCACGGAGCCCCTCGCCCTCGAGCAGGGAGGCTCTCCTGTGGAGAAGCAGCTTACTAGTGGGAGTGCTGGGGGACAGAGGGAGAGTAGTTCCCATTACCTGTGGTTTACTGATGGCAGCATGAACTCCCCTGAATGCCCTGGTACAAGCGAATGAAGTCAGTTTAGCCTGGGAACAAAATTTCCCAGCTGCCCTCCTGTGCTCTGGCCTCACCCGCACCCTCAGAGCTCCCTGGCAAAGAAAGCCTGTGCTTGCATAGCGGCCAGCCTGTTATTACTAAACCTGACCCTGGAGACAGCAAATACTTGATTTTTTAAAGAAATTAATATTCTTACCCAGTGCAACTTCTTTCCAGTCATGCTGTGCAGCACTTGTACTGGCAGCACCAGCCTGAATGAATCATTCCAGACTATACCTGCTTAGTGCACTTTTTAATATTTAAATGTGTTTATCCCGTCAGGGAGCTCCATCAGGATACTTGAGCTGCCAGTGACACTGGGGAAGGCTGAAAGCCCTGCGCCATGGTCGCAACAAAACCTTGATTACTTACAGCGTAGGGCACTGCAGCAGCATTTCCACCACAGGGAAGAGCTGGCAAACTTTGGTGCGGGCAGCGGCAGCTCGAGGAGGTTCAACCTGTGGATTTAGAGAGAGCTGGCAGCGCTGCGGTGCCACAGAGGGCAGTGAGGGAATGGCATCTCGGTGGGCTGGAGCTGGGCCAAGTGAAGCGGCTCAGACTCGTCGTCCCTTTCCCATCTTTACCTTAACCCTGGCTGTTTCCTCAGCGCTCACTCACTTCACCGTGCTGTACTGAAAGCTTATTCAGTGCGTTCCTGCAGGTCTTGGTCAAGGCAGGGTGAGACTTTAGTCCCCCTTTATACCCTGTGGCAGAGCCACAGAGCGCTCCCATTTGGAGCCACCTGCCTGTCCATTTCATATTTCAGACCACCATCGGGCAGTGCTACTCAGCAGCCACCAGTGCTTCCCCGTGTGCCGAGGCTGCAGTGACAAACCTCACACCGCGATATCTTTGCGTCTGGTCCTGTGCCAAGCCCAACCCGGCTATACCGAGGAACGTGCCTCCCTATCGATCTCACCCAGCATTTTTTCATTTTGTGCCTTGTTTTCTCTCCTGCTCACCCCCCCCCGAAAGCAGGGAGGAGCTGCGCCGCGCAGCTGAGGAGCAGCAGCGGCGAGGAGCCTCTGCCCTCCTGCCGCTCCAGCAAGAATCACGCCAGCTACCAAGAAGGAATAACCCACAAGGAGCCTAATGAAACAGCAATCTGGCATTAAGATGTTTATATAGTTGCCATTTGTTAAATTGACAGATGACATTTGGAACATGCAGCCCCTATTCATTTTTTAAAGCTAAATACTCTCTTGAAATGAAGTCTTTGCCATTAGTCTTAAAGCCGATTTCCAGCCCAGACAGGGCCAACTATGCTTTTACACATTTTCTGGGCACAAGGTCAGATTTCTAGCAGCTATAGGAGGGTTTTTTGCAATGAACTGGACGATTCATGAGCAATAAACAATTACCTGCCTCCCAGATTACCTTGGACTCTACCTTTATTTTTTTTTTCCCCTGCTACCTTTCCACGTAGAATTTTTTATACAAGAAAAAAAAAAACCCAGAGGATTTTGACAAACGGTTTTAATCAACTTGAATTTCATTATCTGCTACCTAGTCCCGCTTGTCTACATTTTTATGTATCTACAATAAGAAGGTGCCAAAGGGAAGCTCCGAACACCTTCAGCAATGGTTTAGAATTTATTCATGAGCAACAAAGACTCAGCTTTCTTACAGACAAATACCTCAGACGCTATATTTTAGGAACAGCTAAGAGTGTGAAGGGACTCAGCTCATCCAACTCAAAAGCACAGAAATCATGGTAAAGACGTGATATTCCTTTACACCTTCAAATGGCTGTCAACACTTTCAATAGTATGCTTATGATAACTTCCATTTCTAACTCCAGAAATACACGGAAGAAATAGTGCCCAAACTTTATCAAAGTTGTACTCTTAGACAAGCACTTGGCTGTTACTTCGTACACTTCTTCATCAGCTTTATTGATAGAGGTCCAGAGAACTCATCTGACTGTTGTTTATTTAATGCCTTTTCAAAGCCATTCTATTTTAACACTAGGATGTCATTCCACTACTGTTATGCTGCCACTTCAGCTTATTTTTTCACATAAAAGAGCAAAAAATAAGCCTTCCAATATGCAGAAGAGTTGGTAACAGGATGGCTACTACTGCCTGAAGGGAGGGAAGCACCTTCCACAGGTGTACGCCACGCACAGGTGTGCAGCAGATTGCACGGTTTCACCTCACATCGTTTCAATGACGAAACCAACATTGGCAAAAGGTAAAGTCTCCTGACAGGTGATTTCTCCAGAAGCTAAGGCAAGAAAAGCCGCCAGCATGGCCAACAACCCTCTCACTATGCATCAGCTTTGCTAGGAGTCACAGCCACACGGGAACCACAAGAGGAGCAAAAGCCTGCAGAATATTTGAGTCACAGGGACGCTTTCTTTCTTTAAAAAAAAAAAAAAAATCTTAAATGATTTACATATGAATTGCTTCTAATGAGGACACACAAGCTCAGTTTTCCAGCAGACTTTCAACAAGGCCAAAATTAAGGATACAATTACATGGCAGAACACTAGACTGAGATCTTCATGGTTTTTATGTCAACAGTGAAGTCAGCCACTGCTGGTGGGTGGGAAGCAGCTCTCTTTAGGGATGTTGAGCTGGTTGATTTTCTGATTACTTCAGAGAATTTTAAAAATAGCAAATTATAATAACAGGCCTATAGACTCTGTAACAGCTTTCTGATTAATGTGAACCTCAGGATATATGTTAAGTTCTTGTCCATAAGGTATGCTGTTCAGACATTTTCTAGATGCTATTTTAACCTGTGTCTTCTGAGTCACATTAGTCAAAAGAATTGGCCTGTAATTTAATTATTGCAAATGGTGCATCAGTGAGTTATTTCCTAGGAAAGAGAGTTAAGAAAACCCAACACCGCAATTAATGCTGAAATGGAACCCTTTTGCTTTGGCCTTACAAAAATTTTTCCGTATGACAGGAGCCAAGCGAGACTGAAAGAGTTTAGAAAATTCTATTAGAAAGTCATCTTCACCCAGAGCTTTCCCAGAGACCAGAGGTTTTATGACTCCTTTTTATTTCTTCCTCTGCTGTGGGACTACCTAACTGTTCCCTAATTTCCTGCAGAATTACAGGTATTTCCAATTTACTTAAGAGACCCTGAGTCTGTTCAGCTGTGCAAATGACTCAGATTAGTTACAGGATTTTAGAGCTCAAAAGAGACATCCTTAACTTCCACAGGGTTTATAGCTTGTACAGCAGATGACCGTGCACAGGAATCGCATGACACCCTGTGTTTTCCTTCCTGAACCATACTGCCAGCAGTTCCCAGACATTTCCTCATGGCTCATAGTTTCTGTTTTTCCACCATTTTGTAAGCAAAGGATTCTCCACTTTTGCTTCCCATAGAAATGTAAGCACAATGCAGTTGTGCACCTGAGTCCCATTAAGCAAGAGACCCTCACTATATTGCTTCTTCAAAACTACGTAGCTTGATAATGAAGAACAGTAACACTTTGGACCCAAGCAGATTAATCAACAAAATCATCAGCATAAAGGATTCTCAGCAGGATTTGGAGGCTCTCCCAAACTGAGGCAAGGAACCTGGAAAGGTTTTTACACCCTCTTATGTCCAAAAGCATCATGAGGTGAAGAGCATAGTAAGTTTGTAATCCACCCCTCCAACCTTCCTTCTATCTTTCAACTCCACTGTGTATCTTGTGTGTACTTTGGGCCATCCACACTCTACAGAGTAAGAACAGGCCTTGCTGCACTTGCCAGCATGCTGAAATATAGTCTGCCCGACCCTGATGCATCCAGACCACCTTGGACACCCATTAAGGTGGCAAGTGTGCCTGGAGTTTTCCCTTCAGAGATCTCCAGAACATAGCCTGTGGCCATGCAGTGTAGGTGCAATGATGCTTAGGTGGCACACAAGGTTTGAACTCATGAATGAACTTAAGAGCCCTCTTGCAGACAGTCGAGGTACACTGTGCCTATACCTGTATATACTGCATACCTAAGGTATGTATACCCTGCTGTCCTGGTTTGGGCTGGGATAGAGTTAATTTTCTCTAGTGCTGTGGTTTGGATTTAGTGTGAGAAGAATGTTGATAGCATTTAGAATGAGAGGAAATGGCCTCAAGTTGCATCAGGGGAGATTTCGATTGGATATTAAGAAAAATATAGTTACTAAAAGAGCGGTCAAACAATGGAAGAGGCTGCCCAGAGAGGTGGTGGAGTCACCATCCCTGGAGGCATTCAAAAAACATGTGGACATGGCCCTTTGGGACATGGTTTAGTAGGCATGGTGGTGTTGGGTTGATGGTTGGACCTGATGATCTTGGAGGTCTTTTCCAACCTTAATGATTCTACGATTCTAACATACTGATGCTTTAGTTGTTGCTGAGCAGTGCTTACACCAGTCAAGGACTTTTCAGCTTCCCCTGCTCTGCCGGGTGCACAAGAAGCTGGGAGGGGACACAGCCAGGACAGCTGACCCCAGCTGGCCAAAGGGCTGTTCCAGACCTTATGATGTCATCCTCAGCATATAAAGCTGGGGGAAGTAGAAAGGGGGGATGTTCGGAGTGATGGTGTTTGTCTTCTCAAGTCACTGTTATGCTGTTATGATGGAGCCCTGCTTTCCTGAGGATGGCTGAGCACCTGCCTGCCCATGGGAAGTGGTGAATGAATCCCTTGCTTTGCTTTGCTTGCACATGTGGTTTTTGTTTTCTCTATTAAACTGCCTTTATCTCAACCCATGAGTTTTCTCACTTTTACCCTTCCAATTCCCTCCCCCATCCCATTGTGGGGGGAATGCGTAAGCAGCCACGTGGGCCTTAGATGCCAGCTACGGTTAAACCATGACACCTACCACTTTGCAGCTTGGCTGAACTAGGCTACCATTGCCTTAATACTTTCCAAGTAGCACTCTCCAGGGATAGTGTTTCATGCAATCTATGAAATATCCAATGATATTTCAATTTGGCCTATGGATTGTGCTTATGTTCTTCCTGACAAAATAAAAAGATAAGAAATAGAGAGGAATAGGAAAAAAAAAAGGCACTGAAAAGAAAAAATTCAAATAAAGATGAGAAATACAGCAAGTCAAAGCACCACAAATGCAAAATGCTAATATGCAGCATCATTGAAGCCTTGATCCTGGGAAATGTGTAGGGCACACATGGGAGCCTGTTTTGCTTACAAGGAAAGAAAACAGTCCCATTTCCAATACGTTTATCTTCTAACTTCCTTTCGCTAAAAACATGGTTGTTTTTAAATTAATTAGTTTGGGAAAATGCAAGAGAAATGGGTGTGGTGGAGTTGGAGGAAAAATAAATACTGCGAGTTTGAACTAATTAAAAAAAATGACCCATGCACCCATGGGACATGGTGGAGACCAGGTTTCTGCTCTTCAGCTATTTCTGGAGGCTGAAGGAGAACAGACAGACTGAACTGGTTCTACCCTCCACAGCAGGTCACACCAGAAGATCTGTACTCTTTGTCCTTCAAGGTAGAGAGCAAGACAGGAGAAGATGTAATCATGATGAGCCACGCAGTCTACATTCTCCAGGTTTTCGACTTGATCTTTAACACACGCTGTTTGGGGAGACTCAAAGTCTGGCGTGCCAAAGCTTGGGACTGGACTGGATGCAGTCTTCCTGGTGCGGGAGAGCTAGCTGTTAAAATCTATTTCTAGTATACTCTGCTCTCCACTGCTTCTAGCCACTCTCTAGAAACCGGTGAGCTGATGCTTGTGTTGGCAGGGGGCTTCACTGCTCCGAGTAGACTCATAGTGGGGAAACCCCACCAGCTATGAAAATCACTTCTCTCTGCCCACCCTCCCCTCCCCTCTTCCCCTAGAAGTCCTGCTAGCTTAATATATCTATAACTGGAGCCAGACTGTATTTACTTGACTGCACACCCCTGCTCCCTCCAGCAGGCATACAGCAACCAAGCTGGGCTTTGGTGATCGCACCGCGCTTGATCTGCCCAGTATACATGAGCTCGGAGCCTCAGAGCTCCCCTCCACCGCAGGACGTGGATGTTAATACATCACACCCGTGTTTAGTTTTAAGAGCAATTCAAACTCATGCTCGATGGACAGAGCAGAGGTACCTGTCGTTTCCAGGGTACGCATTCTCAGTGTGTCCTAACTCGCCACAGCCTTCAGATCCTGTGGCTGTTCCTTTGATGCAGCGTAAGCGAAGGCAGATGATCCAGTTCTCAGTGCCTTGGCCTGAAGAGATATAAATCACATCGCAGGTGTTATTTCTTCACACGTTGTGTCGTTTGCTGAACAATTAAGTGAGTGCTACTGAAGGATTAACAAGTGAGCCATGGCTACAGAGCATATTGCAACTTCACAGCAAGAGATGACAATGCAATTCCTTAATAATGTAATATTATTTAACGTAAAAATCAGCTGATGTAAAATCAATCCCATGCTAGATTGTGTTTTCCCCTTCAGTCCTTTTAAACTTGGGGGGAAAAAAAAAAAGTGGGAAAGATACCAACAGCCCATAAATAATCTCTAAACGATGCGTTACAGACTGATGGTAAGTGGCACTCTCACAAACCCATATTTATATTAAAAAACCTCATATGTGTACATTATATAGACTATCAATTATAACAGCTGAAAGTAAAATAAATGTGGTGAATGTACATCTACTTTACTATCCATTACATCTCATCTTTGTGAGAAATGCTATTTTTATTCCAAGCTATATATCTTATAAAGTTAACACAAACAAACTATGTGTTTTAGCCATATCAAAATTTAAATATCTACATCCAAGACATGCAATTACACGGAAGTGTATTATAAATTATACAAAAATGAGTAACAAACCACTAGTTTTTAATAGAACTTCACAAAAAAAAGACCTATCACAGATGCTTTGGCAGATAAATGAATAGATTCATCCTTGTGAAATTGTACTTCTCCCAGTAAACATGACTTCGGGGGGGTGATTTTGCACAGTATCTTCATAATATACGACAGCTCAACATTAAGACCACTGGGACCCAGAGTGCATCAAAAAGGAGCCAGCCAGTTCAGAGGTTTTCACTTTTGGCTATTATCTCTTTGAAAGCCTCTCAAAGGGCAATGGGTGCCGGTCCCCTCCCAGCTCCCAGGGCGGTGTTGCAAAAAGCCTCTCTCTGCAACGAGCTCGAGAGGACCAAAGAAACCACCTTCCCCTCCCAGCAGAGCGCGTTGATCCCTTGTTCTGTGGAAAACTCTCGGCTGTTGTTAGCACAGCAATTACACTGCAGGAAAATGTGCTTCCAAATAATTTGCTCTTTATTTACTCAGAAAAAAAAATATTAAAAAGCTGAAAGGTAAAGGCTAATGACATACTGGCATGGGAATTATTTCACACTAATAAAATAGTTTGCATGTTTCTAAGGGCACAACGTCATGCACAGGTCCACAGAGAGACCTTCAGAGTGAGGTTTCCCGAGGACCTTGCCCCTGTACACATAACTTGGTAGTGGGAAAGCTGCTGCTACGTCAGCCTGTCCCACCACGCTAAGGTGGCAGGGTACAAGTTAATTGAAAGGACTATGCATACCATGAGCAATTGGGGAAAGCGAGGAAGCAGAGAAAACAATTAAGTGCCCTTTCTTTCTACATTAACTTTACATGCAAAGCTTTTTATAATGTTGAAAGTTGAAACTATCCCATATTCTGTGGTCCCACTATTTATCTAGTTCACAAAGTTCCGTCTCACATATATGCAATGTCTCTCATTTGGCTGCTTTCCGAATTAGTATATTCATACATAAATAAGTTAAATTAGGATATGCCTTACCATGTATCTGGCAAAATGCACTGGGGAATAAGAGTGCTTGCCAAGTTGCACCAGGAGCATGAATCAGGCTCCTGGTAACACGGAGACTTTTGCTATTCATTGAGGTAACACCTAGGAAAGGAATGATGCAATGCAGAGCTGGAGGCGTCACGTCTTGCCTCTGCCACTGACCTGCGCAGACAGGGCGAGAGCTGCTCAGTGCCTCCGTTTGCTCCTCTAAATTACAGCAAGCTCAGCAATACATCAGCTGGGGGGGTTGAGGCTAAAATCTCGTAAACTAATTTTGATTCCTTCCATCGCGTCTCTCATTAAGTGTAAAGCACCTCCAGGGAAAGGCAGCTGATTAAACAGATTCCTCAGTGACATAATGAATTTACAAACCCCACCAGTTTTGCTGGGGATGTTTGGGGAAAAATATCTTCAGCCCCAAGGGCAAAGTCCACCGAGTAGGGGAGAATCACTACATTTCCTCTGCCCTGGGGCCTGACGAACCTTCCCCACCTGCCCCAGGGGGCTGAGAAGAGACCCCTGCTGAGCGCTGGGAAGGAGAGGAGAAGGGGCAAGGATGCAGCCATCCATTTGTCTGTCTATCTGTCTGTCCATCCGTCCATCCACCCACCTGGGGCACCAGCACAGCAGCCCACGCCGAACCGTGTGGGTTGCAGCCTCCTTGCCTTCCTCAGCCCAGCCAGCTTCCCCACCCAGCTCTTGCACTACAGCCCCAAGGCAACGCTCTCCGGGGCCAGCCTGCCCACAGAGAGGTATTGCCCCTCAGCGCAGGGAAGAAGGACGAGGCTTTTTCCAGCATTCAGATCCTGTTTTTAATGTGACTCAGCTCTGCAGAGTCCATAAGGATGCCACGGGTTGTGCTTTATTAGCAGTTAGGTTAATGTTTGGAAATAAAAAGACTGATGGTTTTATCTGTTTAATCATTTGGTGCTGCCAAGAGCAACCATAAGCACAGCCCAATGGTGCACGAACAGAGTACAGCCTGACATTCGTTTCCCACCACTAGAATCCAAACATTAGCATACAAGTTGCGTAGCAGGCTGGCAGGGGCAGGCAGCCAGGATCGCAGCTATTGGAGTGACTCAATGATCATAATTCTTCTTCATGGAGATTTTCAGCCTCCCTGCAGTGGAAGGAAATAGGGATGGACAAGGTGGGTTGATTTCGAAGTTTGGCAGGTCATTTGTGTTTGCCCAGCTTTCCTATGCCCTCATTTGAACTAGGCTACGGAGCTGAGAAGTAAAAGACTCCTCTAGTTTTCCCCCAATATTATTTGTGTGCAGGCTCCCCCCTGCTCTTTTTTCTTAAGTCTCCTCTTCTCAGGTACATTCTTTAGAAAACAGCAGCTGCAACGCAGATTCACCACACGTAACCGGGCGATACCACTGACCTGCCATATGCAGCCAGCAGCAGATAGAGCAATTTATCACCGAAAAGCGATCGGATGGCTAGATCACGCGGTCGGCTGGCACCGAGACAGCACTGGATGTGGCAGATGCCATCAGTGCAAAGAGCAAAATAAGAGACAACAGGAGGCAATGGACAGAAGGATGTTTGTCTTAACAGAGGAGAGCTGCCTCAGCTAGTATTTATCACCATTCACCACTAAATAAGTGCAAGCTGTTAAACTTACTGATCCTTTGAAACTTATGCAGAGCAGAGTTGGGGCATTTTTGGCTGAGTTACACAGAACACCTCTCCTTCTGCATACAAAGTCCAAGGGGAGAGAAGCCACTGAAACGGTCAAGGTGGAATTGCGCTCCAAGCAAATCTTCCTTGGATGTGCAAACATGCACCTTACCCGCTTCTGGGAAGGCACGCGGCTGTATGCATAATGGTCCGGCTGGCCCAACAAGTAAATACTGTGCCATTGCAAGAGCACTGCAGAGCTTATAACCAGCCACGTAAAGTGTGTTTTGCATAAGCTTCTTAGCAGCCATGTAGATGGGCTGTCATACAGGGGACTGGCTACCCACATTAAATGAGACAGAGCTTCTGCAGGGCTGACAGACCTGAAACACAAGGACTCCGAGACCCTTAGAGCTTCTGCAACTGTCCTGCATCTAATTTCTTCCTTCTGTTTTTATTCTGTTGGTATATACTCTGTCCAGTCAAAATGGCAGTAGCAGCAGCCCATGTTCTCAACCATGTTCTCGACCACCTTCTCATATGTCTGTGATATTTCTAAGAGAGAAAATGCTGTCAGGAGCTGCCCATGGCTTTAGCATGTCAGCTCAATGCTTTAAATCCTTTTTCCTGTGCCAGAGCTATGCTGTTTGCTAGCACAAAAATAAGCAGAGTCTGAGCTCTGCCCACTCTCCCTGCCTTTCCTCATATACTTAGCAGAAAAATAGCTGGAGCACAACTCCCACACATTGCACAAGATCCAGACTCAAGCAGCCCTAAAACAGGCTTTTTCCTGTCCCAAGTCTATGCTAGAACTAGTCAAAATTAACACTTGCAAGATTATAACATCTTTAAAGCAGGGGGGAGGGGGGAATCCAAACAAACCTGAACACACCCAAAATGTGCTGCCACTTCCATGACTAACAGAATCCCACAATGCTAAGTTAAAATAAAAATAAAATAGTCTTACCACCACCTCTTTGACCCCAGTCTCAAGGCCACCTCTATTCCACAACTACATAGTTTCCCTCCAGCTTCACATTTGCAGCCTTGCCATCCTAATGAGAAACCTTTGCCAGCTGGATCCAGCTCCCAAAGCAATCTCTGTAATGAGGACAGGCACCTGGGGACCTACCTGCCTGGCTCAGGAGGAGAATTTGGTTTGTTTTTCCAATCCCCCATACTGCGGAGTCCTTTAAGGCTGTGATAAGGGAATGCCAGACCACCTGGCAGCAAGAGCAGATGAAGAGGGAGTGAACAGATGAAGAGCTGAGATGTGGGTGGTAGCCAGGGTGGGAGGAAAGGGTTAATCAGAGCCCTTAGATACGAGCACTCAGCTTTGATCCCAAGCCTGCAAAGAGTGTAGGGTGCTGGTGCACGGCTGGCAAAACTGCCTTTTTGGTTTATAGCTTTGTTTCTTCATTATGCCTTCCCCCCCCCCCCCCCCCGCTTTTTTGTGTATTTGTTTTCCCTTTCTGGTGA
>NW_009260493.1:3836106-3850596 GCF_000687185.1 Egretta garzetta
TTTTCGCTGTATTTCAGTCACAGCTAGTTGGGAAGGGGAGGCTTCACTTTCTCATGAAGTTACTGTTCAGTCAAAGCCCAACTTTAAAAATACATTTTCTAAATATGCACTATTCACTCTTGTCCTCAGCAATTTGACTGGCAGACATAAGAACTGCAAAAGCAGATCTTGTCAGTCATTCTTAAGCCTTCCTTAATATGGAAACAATCACCTGCCATTTAAACCACATTTTTAAAGGGGCACAGTGTGCTTAATAAGATGCATGCAGCTGGAATCTCAACCTCTCTTCATTTTCTGGTAAAAACTTATTTATGGGGATTGCAGATGTGCATGGGTGAGACAACAGGTCCTTCCAGGTCGCCCCCCAAAACCCATCTAGGCCTAGTTTCTATAATTTTCTGTAAATGCACTGCGTGTCTGCATACATCTCCATGCACTTTCCATCCTGCAGACACCCACTGGCACAGCTCCGAACGTG
This sequence comes from Egretta garzetta, assembly GCF_000687185.1. Lineage (NCBI taxonomy): Eukaryota > Metazoa > Chordata > Aves > Pelecaniformes > Ardeidae > Egretta > Egretta garzetta. The sequence goes on from NW_009260493.1 coordinate 3,836,585, forward strand.
TCTCTCATAAAATCCAAAGGATGAGGGCATGCTCGTGTGCCGGGGAGGCACCGCACCGTACAGCACCCTACGGCTGTGGGAAGCAGAAGGCACGGGCGTCCGCTCTGGAACAGGTCATGGTGGCTCTGTGGCACAAGGTGGGCCCAATATGGAGGAGATTTTGCTATTTGCTATTTTTAGGCTAAGCTTTTCTTTCTTTAGGAAGCACAGCAGAGGAGTAGGGTCTATTCCCACGTGGTCATCACTTGCATGCTGTGGACACAGACCATACGTCACGCAGCGCCCACTCCTTTCGGACCTGTCTTTCGGAAGCAGGGAGTACCCATGATGCTGGCTGTCCAGCACATGAGAGACACGGGGATGTGCAGCAGCTTTAAAAGAAGTCCAAGGAAGCCTGATGCTGGGGTCCCAAGTTATGCTTGGAGAATGGTTCCACAACAAGCAAAACATTTATTTTTCATTAAGAGACCTCCTAAGAATTAAACTGGAATTATTCTATGGTAAATTTAGCTACAGCGTTTCTGGGACAGGGAGTCCAAGAGAATGATCATCCTTCATCTTATCACCAGAATGTCTCAGTTCTGACCTGAAACACAAATTAGGTGCCATGTGTAGTTCTGTGTTTGTGGTCTGTTGCAAACGCCAGCCAGCGAGGGAATGTGTTGGTTTATGGCACACAAGTAAAAAGCACAGAGTTAAGTTCAGCTGCGTTTGCCTTTGCTGGGAAAGGAAATAATTATTCTATTTGTTTTGCTTCCAAGATGGGAATAGCAAATGTCTTTCTCGCCTCACTGGGAGGAAAAAATCACACCCAATATGGTGAAGGTGCACCCCTTTTTACTGAGCAGTGTGACAACCTTGCAATTGGAACACATTTTTTTCTTTTTTGGCTGCTACCTTCTGGGGTTTTTTTGTTCTTTTTTTCTTTAATGTGGTTTATCCTTGAGAGATGCCTCATGCATGAACATCGTGGGTTGTTTCCTACAAAATGGCAGAGCTCATGAATAAAAGGAATGGGTAGAGCAGAAGTGACGCTCATTTCAAACATGCTTTTGGAGGAGCTGATTTAACTGCAATCTGGAAGCAAAGACTTGGTCATAGAGGGAAAAAAAAAATCTTAAAATGAGCCATGCCAGTCTGTCACCAGGAGTGGGCAGGTTGGTCCTTCCTAGGGGCCTGTGGTGATCCTTCTCTTGGAGTATATGGGCTGTGACACCACCGAGGCTGCTGCTTCTGTTTGTTTGCTTTTGCAGCTGAGATCACCTTTTCCAAAGCTCATATACACCTTCCGGAAAGCCAGTGGCCCCATGAGCGTTTTGATGTTTGTGGCCCGTGACCAAGGGCAGGGCTTTGGGAGAAAAATGCGAGCACATGAGATGTTTGGACTGGGAATGCCCCCAGCACTGCTGCTTCTTTGACCCACTGCATGACCCTTCTCGGGACCTTCCTCAGTATTTGAAGCCACTGGATGCTGTGACACAAATTTCTTGATGTGCAGCGTGGCCTCCTCTGAATGAAGGCCCTGTGAAAGGGGAGCCCTTCGGCACAGCTGCCGCACGAGTTCCCCTTCTGCCCTCAGCTCAGGTGACAGCAACCTGCGTCCCCGTGTTACTTCTTGGCGTCGCAGTCAGGCGATCCACAAAGTGAACAGAAGGTGTTTCCTGGGGCAAGGATTTTCCCCTGGCAGGTTTCAGCAAGGCCCCTCTGCTTCTCTTGGGGCTGGCGTTACCTCCAGCCAGCCTCCGCAGCTCAGCGCCCTCCCCAGCCTGAGCCGGCCGTCACTGCCCCAGCTGCATTTCAGTCTGGCTGCAGTACTTTCATCAATCAAAGCAAATAAGGGCAGGTCAAAGCCAGGCACCACGTGGATTTGCTCGTCTGGCTCACATCTCACCCCTGACCACATGCTGGACAAATTCCTCCTCAGCCTGCCTTGCTTTCTTAGCAGTTTTTGCTCTGACCATGGTGATGCCGGTGACAGGGGAGGAAACTCCGCTCTGCAAGCAGAGGTGCACACAAAAGAGCTGCATTCCACTTAAGTCCCAAGCGCCTGACTGAACTAGGACTCCGCGGCATGGGTGTTTGGTCCCCGGGGGCGGTGGGACCGCAGGGTCAAGGTGCAGCCCCCTTTCCTTCCTGGAAGCGGGGAGCGGAGCACGGCTCAGCTGGAGGCGGCGGGGGCCGCAGCCAGGGGGACGGAGGTACGGCCCAGGCTGCCGTACCAGGCGGGCGGTGGGTGAGTTAAGGACATACTTTCAGCCTTAATTCTGAGTTTCCTAGGTTTTGTCAGTTTAAGCCAGATTCCTAATGTTATTTTAATGCAGTTGTTTTGTGTGTGAATAATACGCTTTCTATGCCAAACCACAAGCCCTGGAACTAATATCTCATAAAAATGCCTAGAGTCCAAAGCTAATAGCTGTTATTCAGCTGATCGAGTGATGCCTAAAAAGTTACAGATTAACGCTATTCCCCAGGGGAAGGTAAAATTAAACTTGACTTCTGATGGAGCTGGGTGCTGTTCCATGTGGTGTCTGAGCCCGGGCTGGGGTTTGTAGCTCGCTGCAGACCCTGGGCGCCCTGTGGCAGGGCTCAGCGCTGTGAACGCCGGCGGCGAGTGCTGGTGCTGTCCCGGCTCTACCTGGAGTCCTGGCAGGCAGAAGTTGGGGTAGGATGAGGGATTTTCACCAGTTTTCCCTTTAAAAAGCCCTTGCCCTTCCAGCAACGCCCCTCCCAGCAATGGGTTGCCATGGCTCATCCTCACCCAGCCCTGCTGCTGTGGGCAGCGATGCAGGGGATGCTGGAAAGGACAGGGGGAAGATGCTCGCTTGCTCCCCAGGCCGGTGGCATTTGGGCAAGCGGGGCTGCGGTGAGGTCAGCTCCCGGGATGCCGCCAGCCCGGCACGGTGGGCAGGAGCTGGGGCTAGAGCCACTGAGCAAGGCAGACCTCTTCCCCCCACCCAGGGCCAGCGCCAGGGGGTTTGGATGGGGCATCTGTGAGCCACAGGGAGCAGAGGGGGGACACAGAGAGGAGAGGAGATGGGGAAAAAACCCTTCGCCTCGTTGCGAGGGAGGAAAGCGGAGCCACAGGATGTCAGTGCAGCCTGTGCGAACGCCACGCTTACTGAAAGAAATGACTGTCTCCTCTCAAGAGCACGCGGGAAGATTGCTTTCCCAGAACATCTTCTTATTTAGGAAACTCACATCACAGCAGCAAAACAGAAAGCTTATTTGGGATTAAGAAAATGAGATATGGCCCCAAGTCAATGCTTGCGTGTAGGCACCGCGGCAGAAAGTTTGAGGACACACCAGAGGCAGCTGCTGGCGCGCGGTCCCGAACGCCGAGCTGGATGGGCTGGGGGCCCAGACAGCTGGTGTTTGCTGCCTGCATCCTCGGATACTGGCTGCAGAGTTGTAAGGTATTGATTATTTTCCTGTTACAACACAAAGGGATTAGCTAGATTAGCTTCTACAGAGGTGAGAAAGAAATGTGTCATGTAGACTGTTTATTTTGCTCTAATTGGATTCACACCCTCTTTCTGAATAAATCTCATTTTACTCCAGCTCTTGTGATTTTTCATGGCCATGAATGCTGAGGAGCTCTTCCAGGGACGGGCAAGTGATTCTCAGCTTTGGTGGGGAAAGCAGAGGGGTAGCACTGTGGTCACTAGAGGCAGGCAGCCTGCAAACAGCATGGCCGAGGAAGCTCTCATGAGAGTGAAGCATCATCCAGGTCACATCCTGGATGATGCTTCACGGACAGCTTTTGGCAGCATGAGGTAAAAGCCACTCTCTGAATAGAGAAATCTAAGCTTTTCGGTCCTTCTGGACATGACATCCACACACGCTCTGGGTAAGCTGCAGCACAACGTTGCGACCTGGAGGCATGGCGATGCTGCCCATCAGAAAGCAGCATATGCTGGTCCCCCTTCGGCAGGATGAGCTGTGCCGTGTACTAAAACTGCCAGCAAATTTTCTGCTGCGGTTCTTTTCTAGCTGATGCAGAACACTGTAGGAAAATTATCTTCATCTGCTGTTTTTCTTGGCCTGCTCACTCAGAAACAGGGAAAGTACCTGCAGCAGGGGTGGCTTCTCAAGTTTGTCCTTTAAATCTCTGGAAACAAAATGAACTTAGATGAAAAAGAAAGAAGAAAGAGCATAGTTTAAGAATCCTAGGTCTGGGTGGCTGCAAACTGCTAAGCATCCTCGATGTGTTAATCCTGCTAAACAAATGTTTTTCACTCCTGTGTCCTTTGCACTGTGGAAACTTTTGCTGTCTCTGTACTGGCCGCTGTGGTCTGAAGCTCTGCCTCTGAGTCAGGTGGGTATCAAAAACCTCAGACCAGCTGGACTGAGCAACGCTTTCTTGGTGAGCACAGTAGAAACCAGACACAAAATAAATAATTAAGTCAATGAGATTTGGGGGGTGGTTTGGGGTGGGGTGTCGAAGTTATGCCTGCATATGCATTACAGAGTTAAGCCTTAAATTTGAAATTCTTCTGTTTATTTCTTGTTCCTACAGAGAACAAGTGAATGCTACATCAGGAAGGCACATTTCTCAGGAGAGTACCCGCTCCTGCCATTTCCAAAGATGTCCTGTATTTGCAGATGGCTCTTCCATGTGCTCCAACCTGTGACTTGTCTTGAGAGATTTTGGTAGGTCTTACTGGAATTTGCGGATATGTATTAAACTTGACATAAAATTTCTCTTCTATTGCTGTTTTGGTTATTTTTCTCCCCATGACAGATTGCTCTGTTTTCTGTTGGCTTTGTTACTCTATAACTGGACACTGAAGCATCACATAAATCCGTGTGCTGGGTACATTCTCTGTTTGAGGTGAGTATTGGAGTGATTTGGTATATAGATTGCCATAATTTTCAATTATACCTTTTGCCTTGCTCATTTGCTCTTGCAGAACTCATTTGTTTTAGTACTTTTAGAGCCCATGGCAATAATGGGCTGTGTGATAAATAAACATTTCAAACTATAAAAAAAGTCACTGGCCAGCCACGAAGTGGTAAAATTAAGTAACTTACCCAGCATCGCACACATAAGCAGAGCATCCAGTTCTGCAGAGCAACCTTTGGATTCCCCCTCTTTCTCTTCCTATGCTGCCCTGCCTCATTTACATCACATCAGATGAGGCGTTTACATCCTCCATCCCTGCACAGTTCCCTAGAGCAGTATCCATCCTGATCAAAAAAAAAAATAAAAATCCCCAAATAAAAACAATGTTACCAACTAATTTGAAGGAACTTTTTTTTTTTTTAATGTGGACAATACGGACTATTTTTCCTTATCTTCATTTCTGGAGTGCCTGAGCCGTTTTCTAATTTCCCCCTCGTATTTAGCCTGAATCAAACATTTAGAATTCTCCTAGCAGGAAATATTCCAGTCTACAAAATGGAAGTTAGGTAAAAGGAAAATTAGCGAAATCAGAGCCTGCTACTAGAAAATATGATACGACCTGGGCAATGGGAAACACCTCAATACAGGAATCACCGCATCTACTGAAGTTTGCCACCTCTGCAGTGGAGCTGCCAGTTGCTTTGGTTCCACAAAGCAGTGCTGTACAGATTTTCAGGGCAGGAAGCAAACCAGAGTATTATTTCTAAGAGAAATCAAAGGTGCAATTAGGCGAGGCGGTGGTAAAGGCATACCTTTCTCATCGCAGTACCCACACAGCACAGTGGGAAAGGCTCGACAGTACAAGCAAGGACACATCAGGCTCTAAGGGTCACCCAGCTAAAAAGTTAGTAGGGGGAACTAATAGGCTTTCCGTCCCTCTCTCGCTGTCCTGCCAGGGGGAAATATAAATGGGAACAGGCTACTCCTCTGCAGATTGGAAGTAAAGATTTATGGATTACTTGATCCAGAACTTTGTAAAACAGCAAGATGACTTTTGGAAATGCAGAAAGACCCATCTGCCTGTTGCCGCCTTATCAAGTTGGAAATTGAACGACATTCAGTATAAGCTGAGGGAAAACCCCAACCATCTTCAGCACAAAATTCAGTTACATCTCTGCCTTCAGTAGCTTCCAAATCACAGAAGCCTTGGGCATAGAGGAGGAGGGCTGGGACATGGGGCCTTAAGAGGCCAGGGCAGAAAACAACGTTGCCTCCTTTCAAGAGAAACTATAAATAGTATTCAGCATCTCCAAGCAGGCAAGTTCATAAGTGAGCCTGCCTGATTGTGGACTGGCTTCTTCGTCAACTTAGTATTCAGGCAAAGGAAGAATTGCCATAGCAACATTCCCATCTTCTGACATGTATCATGCAGATCATGTAGTCAAGGCAGCGCAGCACCCTCTCACACATGTGCTCTGTGAACTTTTGTATTCCTGACAGTATTAAAGAGAGAACTATGCCTCATGATTGACACACTTGCCTGTGTGTCTTTATGATTCCTTAAAAAATATGGAAATGCTTCCCTTCCCCCATCCTCCTCCTTTGAACTGTTTTCTCTTCTCCATCCCACTGAAACGATGAGAACAGCTCATGCCCCAGATCTGCAGATATATGTTCCTGACAGTAGTCCTACGCTATGCAAATGTGTAAACTGCAAAATGTAGAGGGTTTTAAAAAATTAAGTATATCCAGCAGAATCCAAATTGCTGAAAGGAACGAGAAATCTTCCAGTACCTGCATAATTAATGCTCTATTAAATAAAGCCTTACATGTTTTTTCTGTTGTTTTTTCTTCCTTTGAGTTAGTCTGAAATCTCCAGGCACGCACGCCAACCATACCTATGGCACGTGTCAATGTATGGGTCGCCCCATGCGGGAGCCGAGTGCACAAGCAGAGCAGAACCCTCTAGGTGTTCGCAGCCAAGGCCTGCCTCATCCCTGGGATGGCTTGGGCTAGGCAGGCTTCCCACCAAAGGGAAAGTGCCACACATTACGCAGGGCTAAGCCATGGGCCAGCACAAATGGGAGGCGCCAAAGTTGGTGCAGTAAAACCATGTTTGCAACCCTGGCAGCAGTGGTAGCCAGGTACTTTGCTTTACGAGTGTTCTTGATTTAATTGTATTGCAGGCCATCCAGTGGACCTCTTCCTAAGCTTACTGCCTATTCAGTATTGTGTCTCCCTTCAAAAAGTCTGTAACACTAGAAATAGTTGGAATATAATCATACCACTACATATATGCCTCTAGGTATGCCTATTCCACCACTCATTCTGACATTAAAAGTATCACAATATATGTGCCTACACATCTTCAGCTCTGGGATTTTACACGCTGTGCTGTCCTTGGCAGGATGCCTATGGCACTGTTTCTACCTAAGGCTTAGCCTCAGTAGCTCCTTCTCCACGGAATGGGCTCAAAATCCTGCACAAATCTATGGCCTTGGCAGAGAGAGACCAAAACCCACCTTGACTGTGTGATTCTCCCTGGACTGGAGATGTGTCTAGTGGTGGGCTACACCTAAGTGAGGTGGGTTTTCTAACCAGGTTAGTTTATCCTTAGGGGTTGGACTAGATGACCTCTAGGGGTCCCTTCCAACCCAAAACATTCTATGATTCTATCTTCTCTTGGTCTTCTTTCTCACACAGCTCCCCAGAGCTGCCTCATGAGCACTCACTGCAAAAAATTCCTGTTGGGTGGCAGAAGCTCCCACTGCCTGTGCCAAGGGAGCTCCTTTGTGTAATGATCTGCTGGAGGCAAGTCACCTTCAGATGGTGACAGCTTTTCATATCTTGCCCCCCAACTGCGTTCCTGTCCTCCCCACCACTCCTCTCTAGAGTTTAGTGTCACTGTACAAAGCTTTGCTACCTTGCCTTCCCCCAGGCAGGGTGGATGTAATTATGCCGTGGCCAGTATTGCTTAGTGGTTCAGCTGGGATTATGTCTCCAGTGGGGTCCTGAGCTTCACCCAGGTTTGAGAGCCCTCCCTGCCTCTGTGTGCTCCACAGCTGCTTGTTCCAAGAAATAACCATTCAAGAAATTCCTTCTTTATAACCTGTCCCATGGTGATTCTTGACCAGGCTACATACAGGTAGTTGAGGTCCCCCATTATCATAATTTTTGCTGCCTCTCTAAGTATTGTGCACTTAATTAATTGCCTCTTCCTACTCTCTGACTAAGAACACTCCTGTTCTGTTAAGCCACCTCTAGAGAAAATGGTTTGGAGCTTAATACCAGTAGCAGAAGAGGGGTGACCTCCCCCTCTTTTATCCTATGACATGTCAGGACTAAACTTAGAAGCCAGATTGGGAACCCTTCCAACCCAAAACATTCTATGATTCTATCTTCTCTTGGTCTTCTTTCTTACACAGCTCCCCAGAGCTGCCTCATGAGCACTCACTGCAAAAAATTCCTGTTGGGTGGCAGAAGCTCCCACTGCCTGTGCCAAGGGAGCTCCTTTGTGTAATGATCTGCTGGAGGCAAGTCACCTTCAGATGGTGACAGCTTTTCATATCTTGCCCCCCAACTGCGTTCCTGTCCTCCCCACCACTCCTCTCTAGAGTTTAGTGTCACTGTACAAAGCTTTGCTACCTTGCCTTCCCCCAGGCAGGGTGGATGTAATTATGCCGTGGCCAGTATTGCTTAGTGGTTCAGCTGGGATTATGTCTCCAGTGGGGTCCTGAGCTTCACCCAGGTTTGAGAGCCCTCCCTGCCTCTGTGTGCTCCACAGCTGCTTGTTCCAAGAAATAACCATTCAAGAAATTCCTTCTTTATAACCTGTCCCATGGTGATTCTTGACCAGGCTACGTACAGGTAGCTGAGGTCCCCCATTATCATAATTTTTGCTGCCTCTCTAAGTATTGTGCACTTAATTAATTGCCTCTTCCTACTCTCTGACTAAGAACACTCCTGTTCTGTTAAGCCACCTCTAGAGAAAATGGTTTGGAGCTTAATACCAGTAGCAGAAGAGGGGTGACCTCCCCCTCTTTTATCCTATGACATGTCAGGACTAAACTTAGAAGCCAGATTGGGAACCATTACTAAATACGAACAAGTTAGTTAGTTTATTTTACATAGTAAACAAGCTAAGACGATTACACGTAGAAAGCTAGCCAGGCACTGCTCTGCCTGCAAAATTAAACATCCAGAAATGCAGCACTGCAAAGTATGGCAGGGGGGGCTATGGGCAGGATGTCTGGCAGCTGACCAGCCTTACTCCCAGGGGAAAAGTGGGAGAACAGGGAGCTGCCAGTTTGGAGTTATGGTGGAATTACTTCCCAGGTCGAGAACAGTACCTTTCACAGTGCCCACTTTCTTTCCATGTTAAGCAAGTAACTGTGCCATTTAACATCTGACTGGCATTACTTTTTCTACAGAAGACCATGTGTGTCTGTCTGTATACATGTACGTGTATATATGTATCTCTCTGTATGCATGTGTGTCTTCAACTGTTATGTACACAATATACATACAGTGGGGACTATCATCTGCACATTAAAAAAGCAAAGAGATAATATGTCCTAGTACTGTCTGTACCACAGCAATCTCTATATTTAGAATGCACACTGCAGAGATACTTCTCCAGCCTAATGGTAGATGTTTACTTTTAATACACAAGCTATATATAAAATGCTGAACTTGGACACCATGACTAGCTACAATACAAATTATATGAAAAAGATGCTATTTTTCTTCTGTCTCATTTTACACAGCTCTAAGAAACAGCAGATGCCTCCTCCAGTGGGCCACGAAGTCTGTGGCCTACCTTTCAAATTTCCGTACTGGCATTTATTGTGTTGAGGTTCAAATCCCTTTACAGCTGTGGTCTGAACAAGAAAAGGGCACTTAAGGGAATAAGACTACAACTTGCTCTTCTGGGTTACATTAAGATCCATTGATTTCCATCTGTTACTTGAAGAAAACAGAATGCATTTTTGGTAAAAATAAAATTGCTTATTTTGGAGAATATACTTTAAATATATTTGATGTTTATGGTCTGTAAATTGGACAGCTCTTGGACAGTTCTTCTTAGAGTTACTTAATGACACGAGTGAGAGGAAGTCACTATGTGCAGAAGACCTATTTTCACTCCAAGCACAAAAAGCTCTTTCATTTCATTACATCATCAGAAGCACTACAAAAAGCGTCCCACCTGCAAGTCCGCTTGCCCTCTCGTTCAGCAAAGCCCTTGGGCTCAAAAGCACCTGTGTGTGTGCTTTGAGTTCAGCATGCGTCAAAGGACTTTTCTAAACAGATGTCAACAGCTAGACCTTTTTACTTGCCAGGCCAATTTCATTTCCCCTTTGCTCCTCTTGCCTCAGAAAGAGGAGAGATCATTGCCACTGTAGAAAGCTGACCAGCCAAACCTGCAGCTGCTTTTTTTCCTGGGACTCCTGCAATAGTCAAACCCCAGGTTTAATACTGCAGTCAGACACACTGAAGACACCTGCGCTTTTACAACACATACGAACATGTTGAGCCAAACATAATGGCCCAAATATATAATAAAACTCCCAGGTTTCTTTCCTTCCCTGCAAATGCAGTTTAAGCAGCTGGCTGCAGCAGCACGTGAAGCTTTGAACCACAGGAGCAGGGCAGAGCAGCTGGGATACCCTAGGGGAGATGACCTCTTCTACTGGTATGCATTATGCTTTGATTAGGAGCCTTCTTTTGCTCCTGCAGGTGGAAAATACCCGTCGCCAACATTTGCCCCTGTTCACATGAAACACGGGAGCATTAAAAGACAGGATTAGTAGCATAATTTCTCCAAGGCTGCATTCAGAGGCAACCTCACCTACGCACCTCCTACCGCTTGCTCCCTTACTCCCAGGGCAGGAACACCAAACCTACCTCAGCGATGCTAACCCCTGGCTGACGGTCTCTTCAGGACTATACTTCAACTCAAGCTGTAGATTATAAATCCTTTCAGTGTTCAGTCTAATGGTATCTGAGTCTTCAAAGGCTACCCAAGTGTGTATCAGAGCCCTGCAGACCGACCAATCTTCATAGAAAATAAAAGGCAAAGAAGACATTGTTGTTAGGATTTGAGATAGTCTTTGAACAGCAAATTCAATAGGAAAAATGAACTAAGAAGCATATGCCTTACACGCTGTCATTACGAACTGCCACGTGGGAGCCTGGGGAATGGTTAGCCATTTTTCAGTCTACTCACAGTGTCCAAGCGGCTTTGACATGGACTGGTGGTAATTTAGCTAATATTACTCATGTGGACAGAGAAGCAAGAATCAACTTAAAATTAGGGAAAATATTTGTCATTTTCCTTTAAAATAAGGCAAGAGTTGCTATAGAGAGACAGCAAACTATGGTTTTATCACACACAAGCTAAATCACAGACTAAAATAATTTAATTTTGAAATTGTGGCAGAAGTTTGCAAATGATGGCAAACTCTTTGTAACAGAGTGGCATGGGAAATGTGCATATATGTTTTGGCGTAGCTAAACGTATGCAGAAAGCGAGGATGAACTTTCTAAAGCCAAATAGGGCATATAGTCATACTGAAATTTATGGCAACTTTAGACTTTCTAGCCAGCCTTAAAAAAAAAAATCCCTCGTTTTTTGTGTTCTATACCAAGTCAAGAGAATATTATTAAGAATGCTAAGTCAGGCATTCAAGAGTGAGGTAATGTCAGAATTAAGGCCGTCTGTTCAACCTTAATTTGGCCCCTTGTGAGTATGAATTATGATACTGCCTTTAATTAGATGATCACACAACATTTTTTCCTATGCCTCATTCATAACACATGATGGATGGTGCTCCCTGAATGATGAAACTGTATTTGGTTTTTTCCTTGTGGTTCAAGGTGTGGCAGCCTGCCTTATTTACTGCACGCTATATTCTTCTCTGAAAACAAAACTAATGATTCCTTCAAAGAGTTTTCTATGTGGTTTATCCTTACAGCTATGACAACATTACTAATTTTATTTTACTGCAGTCCTTGAGGGAAAAGCTAGAGTTTTTTCACTTAGCTTATCCATCTAGAACCTATTCTCATTGCTCAGGTTTTCATCAAAGCTTTGTTTCCTTCATATTTAATCTAGGCAGCTTTATTTGCATCAGCTTTGGGGAGGTACTGGCAATACATGGGAACCAAAGTCGGGGTCCCCATTTGGCTGTGTATCTTAGGTAGTCAGGCCTAGAGAAGGTCAACAGTATGGAAAATCCTGTGCAGCCACAAGATGGATTGTTCCCAAAGTGGATAAACACTTTGGAGAATTTACCTGCACAGTATAGGGAAGTGCAGGCATATTTTTTTCTAAAACCTGGACAAAGATGAATAGATTTTCCCTATGAATTCAGAAGTGTTACTAACATATTAACACTATCCTTCTTCCAAAGACCCGGCTCCACAGCAAGAGAAAAGTAGAGAAAGTTTTCCAGACATGATTTTTTTTTCGTAGACTTGCACTTGGAAATAGATGACTTGTTCTGACAAAAGGTTTTCCACCAAAAAAATAGTTCCCCCAAGAGAAATACCTTTCAGGGACAATTTAAGCCAAGATGGTTGAAATTTGGCAAGCTTACAAGTGACTTTTACTTTACTCATCATTCATCCATCATCTTTCTTAAGAATGATGGATTGTGTAATTCTAAAGGGAATGAACACAGCCTAGAAGAGCGCTCTCTGGGTACACAGGCCCCTAAGTTATTTATATCATGGTTCATACATCATAGGCTGGATTTAATGCTCTAAAATGTTTTTGACTTCAAATACGATGATTCAAAGCTCATAGGAGGTGGAGAACTTTTTGAGATCTGAGAAGACAAATTGAGTTCAAACCTTCTTGGAATACTACAAATTTCCTCAAACCAAATGAAACCCACCACATTTTGTGTCACATAAATTGCCTTTGGCCAACACTGCCAACCTCAGGGTCTTAACTGAAATCTAAGCCTGGTAGTCTGGTTTTTTTTGAGGCGCTGAATATTCACAAATTCACAGATATGAGGTATGATAATTTTAAATGTCCCTATGTTGTATCTCTGAAAGGGAGTCTTCTTTCACTTGGACACATACCTATGGATCCAGCTATGCAATTTTGATCTCTGATGTTTCTGTTCTCTTTATATTCTTACTACATTTCCAGTATCACCTAAAATGACATGGTATTAGAAGAAAAACTTATCTTGAGCAGGTGCAAAACTTACTGAGAAAGAGGGATCTTTCCAGCAACAGCCAGTTTTTGATGTCTCAGCCATTCAGTGGTGCAATAGATACACTAGAGACATTCAGAGCGTGCTCTAGCAGAATGTGTACAGCTGTGTGGCATTTTGGCAACTCTTATTTTTACTTGACACATTCTTTCCATCAGAATGAATTCTTGAATTCAGTGAAGGAAACAATCCCTGTGAAATAAAAAAAATGCAAAAATGTCCTAGACTTAACAGCAGAGCACAAGTTAAGCAAGTTCTTCAAGCGACAAACAAGTCAACAGGGTTTGTGCTTAGGGCTCCCCACCCTAAGCTGCAGTTGATAATCTCTCCGAATGCAATGTCTGTCACTGCTGCTGCTGCTGTTGGAAAGTACAGCCAAATTCCTTAGCACATTCATTGTCCACCAGTACTTCCATGTGCTACCACAGCTTTCAGAAATGGTGACTTCAAACAATTCCTAGTTCACTAAGCACAACTGAATCCAGGTTTTCTTTCCTTCCTGAGTTTTGAAAGCCTGTTGCAAGTAACAGACATCTTACCACCTCCAATAACAACCATCTACCATGATCAAGCCCTAGTTATCTATGGATAGAGCAACCATGTTGCAGTATTACGGTGCATAACAGCTCAGGACCAGTGGAACATAATATCCCTAAGGCAAGGCCACATGGCTACAGCCAACGTGCTTCCAAATTCTGCTGGGTTTGTGTGTCCTGTCCTCTCCCTCTGTGGGACCATCAGAGGAGCTCCTTCTTCTTTATCTGGCCACTTACTTCCATGAACTTTCTAGTAACTTGCCTACCTCTGAAATCTTTGCAACTCTGATCAAAAAGTTAAAAATTATTGAGAGGACAGGCACAGGCACAGACACGGTATCATCACAGAAGCCTTATTTTTGAAGGAAACCAACCAAAAAGCACATTTTTGAACTTGTGCACTCT
>NW_009260493.1:3850616-3898137 GCF_000687185.1 Egretta garzetta
CTTTCCTATGGTAGTGTGTACATAAATACATTCCAAAAAATACTGTGGAGGCATGTCATGAGTTGCATGAGGTCAGTTCCCCCCAGAACTGTTCAAGAGGAGAAACATGGTTAAGTCATATTAAAACTCTGCAGAAATCCCTTTAATAAAAATCTCACATTAACATTACACATCTCTGAAGTACTCTGCATGTGTTAAAATAAATACATCTAAATACACTAATGAATAAATATGCAATGTGAATACCAAGACATTTGGATCTTAAAGTTACATTTTTATAAATAATTTCTTGCTGAAAATTATTCCATTCATTTATTTTAATTCTAGACATTTTTTCTGCCTACTCGAGTTCCTTCTTGATTGTCTGATAATTAAACAGAATCCTGTCAAGTTGAAACGATTGCTAGTATTTTGCAACTGCGTTCCTAACACAAACAGGCATATGTTTAAACATTTGCTTACGTGCCTTCCTGAAGTAAGGCTTAAATGCTCTCTCTGGTATAACACTAAGGGCTCAGCCCATCAATTGAGAACTTACAACTTGAAAATGCAGGATCAGGTCTTGTACTAGGAAAATAAGAAGAAAAATCCTCATGTAAAAATAACATCATCTACAGCTGACATAGGAAAACCTGCAAATATATAATTCAAATGCCATAAATCCATCTAGAATTTCAAGAATCAGCATGAAGAAACAGAAATGCAGGGATCTGATCTTTATTTAGGCCTCTTTAAGAAAAATTGCATCATATTCAGATAGCCGAACGCTGCAAATAAGATTTTACTGGACTGATAAAATTATTAACATCACTGATTTAAGGCAGTTGTTACAGTGTTACATTAATATTTCAGTTGGATTGAATTATTCTTCAGATACATTCATGCAATTAACTTCTACTGTATTTTTACACTGTACTTTGAAATATATAGGATTGTTTTGTTTCCCCATATTAGACCTATCTGATTAAGCTTTTCTCAAACAATACAGAGAATGGATTAATTGTTCTTCTTGGTGGAAGTGAAAAGATTTAATGAATTAATGGTTTAATGACTTATTGGATGCAAGAAACGCATGTTGAGAATGCCGTGGAGATAAATATACATCTTATATGTGTATGCCACATGCAAGCATGGAGAAATGGGAATGGAGGTTGAAACATTATTATTATTCTTAGCTAAAACCATTTTCCCTCCATATAAAACCCCAAAATATCCTTGCACTGAGCAGAGGGCCCATTAAACGTCTTCCTTTCCAAAAGATTCCTCTCCATGCCAACCTCTGTTGGGGATGAGAAATCTTCCATGGAGCCATAAACAATCCTCCATGTTGCCTCTGTTGTTCAGTCCAATTTTGGCTTTTCTTTTCCTTCTTCAATACCTGAAAACATATGGAGAACAGCTTTTAAAAATCTCAGAATGAATCAAAATGAAGAGTTTACTTAGAGAGGTTCCTTCTAACACATTCATCTTTCTTTCCCCTCTGTTGCTGCTGTTCCTCCCCTACTTGCTCACATGCTCTTGCATGTGTTACCTCACCTGCTGCGAACGAAAAGAGCATCTGCACACCTGATGGCAGTGGTTGTCCAGTAATGAACCGCACAATCCTCCCTCCCTCCGGACCGTTTTCAAATCTGCCTAACCCCCTGCCGCACACTCAGCCTTTGATGGCTGCAGGGGTCTGGGAACAGTTAGTTCCTCACCTCCTCTGCTTACCTACAAGCAAAATAAAGTAGATGTTATTATACCTGAAGCTAAGCAGCCGACTTTATGTGAAAGCGAGTTTTTAAAATTGTGTTTCAGAATTCAGCAATTTTAACCCTCCCTTCCATTTCAACATCGGATTTTTAAATATTTGCAAGTACATCTCCCTTTTTTGAGAGTACAAGAATGAAGAATCAATGGCACTTGACAGGGTGCCTCTCTCTTCTTGTAATGGCCACGTCTTTCAGTAATATCAGCAGGGCTGAGCTGAGTGTGGGGCTTCCTAAAGAACTTATCCTTGCTGCAGGACTTGTCTCTTTTCTACACTGAGCAAAGTCTGGGCCGGGCAGCAGATCGTGTTTTTTCTGGCAATGAAAACATTCAGCTATTTCATGTGCCTGTTTCTGGACAATGAATTACTATTGGTATCTGACAAAAGTATTGTTCTTCTGACTAAGCCCTCTCTGCCAGACATCTCAAATACAAATATTTCTTTTGGAGGTTTTCAGGCCTGCTGCATGCTGTAAAAGAAAGACTTCTGAGGACTGAAGACAAAAGAGAAGCAATGTTTGAGAACGCGGAGAGGAAAATTCAGCTACAAGTAAGATCACCTGCTAATGCAATATACGCACAGATGATAGGTACACCGAAAGTCACTTTAAAAACATAGTATGGGAACTAATAAGACCCATCTGCAGTTAGAAAGCACAACTGCAGAGCTGCCTTGCTGAAAGAAGCAACACGGAAACAACTGGGTCTGCGCGTTGCCAGCAGCCTAAGTACAATGGCCCTGGGTGTTGCTGGCAAACCAACGCAATGGAAGAGCCACAGTTGAAGGTTTAACAACCAAAACAAGAGGCCGGGCCCAATAGATTACAGTGGGTTTACAAGGCTGCTCCAGAGCCAATCTTGAGTCTTCTGCTTTCTGCTGGAAGGAACCTTTCCAATAGTTTTAAATGAGCTGTTTTATTTGCCTTTTTAAAAGAGCCTCTTTCCTTTCTTCTGAAGCACTCTACTGCAGATGCATCAAATAGTTTGGCAGGGCAAATTTTTCCTTGCCTACCATGTTTGTGGTTTAACTTGGAAAAACTAACTGCAAATCATTTTGTCAGTAGTGAGGTTTTATTTAATGCATCTCCAGAGGAAAAGGAAAAAAACTCCAAACCCAAACCAACCCCCTCTCACCCCAGAAATCTTCTGCTGGCAGACTGCTTTAATTTGCAAGCTTACTGCTCAAAAGTCCCTTTTAAACATACAGTTTTCAAATAGTATTTTCCCAAGTCTCACACGGTGACAGACTGGCATTATTTTACATCTCTGCTGTTTGTGGTGTTTGCGCTTCAGGTTAGGTTTATGCAAAGTGTTTCAAGCACAGCAAACCAGCAGGTGACTCATGGCGTTTTCTGGACAGCAAGTGCTTGAGCCACAAAGGACTTTGGATCAATATTCTTTAACCAAATCAAGGAAATGATGGAGAGGATAATAAGGGCCATGGTGAACCTTGGAAGAGGTTGGAAGAATGACCTGATTGATGTTAGCTCCTCTAGGGTGGAGGGCCACAAGAACCAGGGATTTTGTTACACATGCTGTGGAACAGTGAGGGAGATTTTCCACCATTTACTTATTTTCATGAACTTGGTAAGAACATGTGATTCTTCACCACATTATTATTTTTCATACGGGACTTAGGTCAAGTGAAATTATTCCTCGCGGCTGTCTTTTTTAGAAACTTCTTTCCTGCGTTAACTTAAATAAGTTAAAGAGATGTGAATTTGACATCAAACTGAGGACTGAAAACCAGACTTGAACACTGTGACCAACAATCGCTGGTTTCTAGAGCAAAACCAAAAAGACATTTTATATCTGGGTCCTAATATGAGCAAATGGTAAGTAAAACTGCTTTGAGCTTCTGGCATTAGGTTCTGCCTAGTACTGGAGGACTTGTTAAGAGAGATTTGTATGTGCAATAAACTACCATGTGAATCTAGGGTGTATTAACCAGTGCACACTAAGTTTCCCCAGAGGTGATACAGGCTGTTCATACAGTCCCAACATATAATGGGCTCAACAAACGTAATGATAGAATTCCCACGGAACATGGATTTTACTCCAGTTGTGATTTGCCACTGTGGCGATGATGAATGTTGTTTTCTTATTTCAGGAAATTTGATAAATGAAAAACATCTTTCATAGATTAAAGGAACACACTTTTAATCTTGTGTTTGTCTTATGTTCCCTTTTCCTTTACTCAGCAGTGGGTGGCCTAGGTAGGGTGGATGATGTAGGGTCTGCACAGTTACGCTTACCCTGCACTAAGGTGATCTTTCATTCCTATTGTTTTACTGACGTGAACATATTCATTTTCCTTGAGTAAATTTGTAAGCAGAAAACACCTTATACCTGAAAATACTAAAAGAATATATTTTTATTTCTAAGTCTAAGCTTACCACTAACAGCATTCCCAGAGAATGATACTTTATTCTAGCTGCATTTAATGGGTTCATCAGCTAATAAGTGGGTTGTAAACCAAATGGGTTGTAAACCTCTCAGGTAATTGCCAACAGCTCTTAAATTAGTATTGGAAGTTATAAAAAGGAATACATATTCATAGCTCATCATGCTCTCCAGCAGCCATTCCATTCATCTGGCTGCTTTTCAGAGCAAGCAAGCAAGATGTTTCAGTGGAACTTCTGTCATTCTCCTTTGTTCTAGCCAGCTTAAAACCTTCTCGACTCTCGGGGGAGCATACTCAAGTCCCAGCAGTGTATTTAATTTCATAAAACAATACTCACATTTTTGGGTATCCCAGATGTAGTTGTTCAGGACCTCTCCCATCAAGTAGAATATGTTAATTACCACAGTAACAGCTGCAAAAAAGATTATTTTGACACCTGGGCTGAGGTGCTCAAGAAGCGGGTACACCCACACTCCTGTAACGTGGTGAATCCAGCACACCCTGAAACGAAACAAAAACAAGTACTGACTCTTACAGCCCTCTTTTGAAAAAGTAGCTTGGGCTATAGGCTTAGCTACTGTAATCTGAAAAGCCATTATTTGAAAGGACTGCAAGTTGCAACTGAACTGGAGCACCTGGATGAAATCCACCCAGAACAGACATCACAAGTGATGAAACTGTGACTGATTTCCCACATTCTTACTGTTTTGTTTTAAATTTAATATGAGCAGTTGGCCAATTTTCGTGTTCTGATGTAGGCAGGTATTTCCTCGCTACATTTATGTTTACGAGGAATACACCCCCCAGTTTCGTGCGGCAGCGTGGAAACTGCAGCACTCTCTGTTCCAAGCAGGTTCTTTATCCAAAGAGCATTCGGCGTTCTCCAGGCTCTTCTAAATAGCCCAACTCTCTGCTTTCTGCAGCATCCTCCTTTCATTTTGTACACATTTGTGTGTTTCTGCTGCTTCTCCTCACTACACCTGGCAAGTGCGTCAGTTCTGGGGTTTGCCAGAAACATATGGTTCAGCTTCTCTTTGAGAGAATAATTTCTTCAGCACCTGTGGTTTAGGTTGCTCCTCCTTTTCTTTAGTTACCTGGTATCATTTGGGATCTAATAATTTTTCTCTAGGTAGGATAAACATTTAAATAAATAAATAAAAAAAGAAACCACCTCATCAGTGAAAGTCTGCCCAGCTCCACACTCAATATAAAAAAAAGAGGAATGATGGCGGTTTGCTGGTGACACAGAGATTTTTAGCATAGAGCTACAGTGCAGGTTGTTGGTACGCTAACCCAAGAGAGGGGGTGTCAGCTTTACTGCAGTGCAGCCTGAAGAAGCACTCCAGGTACGTGGTGTCGCTCTGTGTGACTGCAGTGGACACCTGTACCCTCCAAAGGGACAGCTTTTGCGTTGAGATCTGACGTGGTGGTCAGTGGTGAAATCAAGAGGGAGCAGAGCAAGTCCATACGTTCCAGTAGATGGAAGCTAAGAAAGGCAAATGCTGCCAAACAACTGAGCAAACATCACGGAGGCTAATGGGGAAAAGTGCTCAGCGGAGACAGGCTGGGGCCCGTGAGCTGCTGGGCTCTCTTCAGGAATGTCAGTATCTTCCTTTCTGACCCAGCAATTTGAGAGAGAAGCACAGTGAAGCACAGCTAGAGAAGACTCAGCAGCCACACAGACTGATACTGATGGGGATTTCCACATCCATACGATTTGCTTCACTTGCTGATACTTCTATTTGCTTAAGGAAGACTTCTGATCACTAGTTCCAACACTCATAGGCTCCTGAAGGGCAGAGACACAGAAGTCCACCCAAAATTGTTACCATAAATGTCTGTCACACAGAGAGTACAGAACCCCTGTTCAATGATTCTCCATCACCCTGGAAATGCACACGGTTGTCATAGCTTCCCTCCTCCTTAGAAAAGCTTTTATTACAGCCAAACCCTTAACAGTTGGACACTTCATGTAGGAATTTACATGTGTCAGTAAATTAATCTGCACGATCTAAATGCAGATTAAAAAGCCTTTCTCCAAATGAGTTCACATATGGAAAATGATCTCTGTACTTTAGAGTTATTTTCTACAACATTCTTCTGTGCCAGAATTAACCTGACAAGATAAAGGTATCTGTGAAAAAATACAGGGTTCCTGTGTAACCCACGGCAACAGGGGATACCATGCTCCTCTTGATCGAAGATGGGACAGTTGAGTAGAAGGTAATGTGATGTCCTCTGCTCCCAGGGTGGCTTGGCAGGCGGTGTCTAACGTTTTTCAGTGACATTTGCTTTTGTTTTATGATAATTCTGTGAAAAACAAGCTCCAAAGAAAAAGCTTGAAAAACCAGCCAGTGCTTCTTTTCCACTTATTTTCTCTGGTGTGATGAAACTGCCTGGCACTATAAAGCACCTTTACAAGAGGCACTTTTCAAGGGACCTTCTAAACTGCACCTAAGTAGCCAACTTCATGAACCAAGCTGAAGTGGCATTTGCTAGAATGCATTTATGCTGGGAAGAGGAAATATTTTCTAAATCCAACCAATGAGTCACCGATGAGCTTCCCAATGCCAGTGATCTCTGGTTAGTTCAGAGTGTTTGAGTACTGCTCCTGCGCTCTGCTCTCTGCTGCCCAGCACGGGAGCCCATCCGCTGCTCGGTGATACTGCTCGTCCGTTCAGTGTGGCTGCTGTACGCCTGCTCCTGGTGCAGCCACACCATAGGAACTCATGCTTGGAGCACAGGAGGTACTGTGCGCCACTTGGGAGACAACGACCACAGCGACCCACCTGATCAGCCGCCCTGATCTTCCTTAAAATGAGCTGCACCACGCCGCTCACTACATTGGGATGGAGCAATATTAGCCGCCTCTCCACCGAGCGCTGACACGTTCATTATTCCTCCATTGTCTATACCACAAACGGGAGCAGCAAAGGGACGACTGCTGCCATGGAAACCTCACCTGATGGCCTTTCTTCCTTCGGGTTTGCTCCTGCTTGAATACAAGCTATCTCCTCGCCGCACAATAAAGGGCTGATCAACCGTAGGCATAAAGCTTCCACACAAGATTGCTGATTACTAATGTTAATGAATGCCTTCAACGTTGCAATTCCAGTAGTCATTATTCCTGCCCAGCCTCATTATTAGATAAGCACAGGGGAGCATGCGTTAAGATTTACTTAGGAGTGCAAATCTAGATCCAATTTAAGACCCTGCTATTGAACAGGTATAAAAAATGGGTCGTTTAGATAAAAATAAACGGAGGTGAAAAAGTTTAAGCTAAAACTGGACCGGCTACTTTTTAGAAGATAAAATTAACTTGAACCTCCCCACGTTTTGGTTCCATGGCAGCCCGTGTAGACAGAACCATGTGTTTTCAAAGATGAATGTGTTACAGGTCATCGGGCTCATTTAGCAATTTGATAGAACTGGTAAGAAAAGAAGGAATGGAAATATTCACACATTGTATTCAAATTAAAATGTCTGTTAAAAGAAGTGGTGATTTTCAGAAATTTTCAACCAGCTGGTGTAGAAATCAGAAAAAGCTATTTGAAAACACACAATATTGCTTCTTTTTAACAAATCTGTCAAAAATTTGACTTTGTAGCTGTTTTTCACTTCTAGTATACAGTAGATGTTCTATATCTCTCCTATCAAAGTAATAAGGAGGAAAAGAAAACTACGCAGAGAAGATACGTGTACATCTATTCTTTGGCTATAGATCTTTTGTTAATGAGGAAAAGTAACTACAAAAAATTGTCAGAACCTTGTGGTTTATGCATGCTCTACCTGTAATGCAGCCGTTGCAACATGTGTAAAACTTAGTCGTGGCAGAAGCAATGTTGCAACAACATGTGTAAAACTTAGTCGTGGCAGAAGCAAGCTCAACACGTGGATAAAATGGCAGATAACCAAGACACTGAAAGATTTTGTGATGGGAGACGTTGCAGAAAATGGTGGCTTCTTCATGATGGCTGCTCTCAGCTACAGGAGTCTGAATATACTTGCACAGGCATCACAGCTTGGCAGCACATCATGGTCTGAACTCTGAGAATCTCTACCCATTTCCTGCCCAAGTTGAGTCCTTCAGTGAAATCTGCAGCCAAACACCAATCAGCACTACGTGTTCTGGAAAGAGGAACTATCAGATGAGGGGTGCATTCAATGAGAGGACGCAGAATAATGATGCATGTCATAAAATAGCTGAAGAGCTCCCAGTGCTCTTCCTCATAACAGAATAAGCACTTCAAGAGAACTTGGAGACAACAAATTCAAGTCTGAAAATGCATGACACCTAATTAACCTCCGGAATGCTCTACCCCTACCTTTCAGTGATACATCACGGAAATCAAGATATTCAGAAAAGTATACAAGTTTGGAAGTCTACTTAGTCCACTCCTTTTCTCTGGGCCATTCCATGCAACTCGAGCAAGCTTCTGAAGTCAGGAAACTGCACAAGCAATAAGAATGTGTACAGTTATGCTTAAGTTCAAAGAGTACAAGGTATATAAACCATGAAGACTGAAGGATCCAATCATCTACTTTTTGACATAAGTTTTGGAAGAAAACTTCCCTTACAGGCTGGTTATTCTAAAATGGCCTGCTAAATCTTCTCCTGAAGCAAATGACATTAGCTACAGCCGGAGCCTGGATACATGACTACTCTGATCTACTATGGCAGTTCCTTTCTGGTTACTTCTTGCAGCAGTAAATCCTTTCCCACATCTTCTGTGCCATTCAGGTTTCCAGCGACTGGCAGAAAAGAAGGCTGAATCTTTGGTCCCAAACAAATCCTAGGCCCGTTCCTGTTGTGGCTACTCATTACCAAACAACGGAACATGGGCATTTTCTACACTTTTATTTCATGTTCTGTCCTAGCATCACTCTCTTCCTTTTCCACAGAAAGTGAGAACTTCACCCAGAACTATTAAATTGTGGAATGTCTCCCAAAGGAGGTGACAGGCTTACAGCAGCTGAGTCATTTGAAACTTGAATGAACAAATGATTTGTGGTTATAGAGTAGGGATCAACCCTGTGCTTTCAGAGGCAGGAGCACAATGACCCACACTAAAATCTGTTCTACTTTTTGTTTCTAATATTGATCGATATGAGGCATATTTTCATAAACCCTTATGATTTTTTTTCCTTCCCCCCAAAAAAGACCCCATACGACAGCCTGTTCTGCATCTAATCAGAATTGTTAAGGTCTCAGCCACATTAAGATGCTAGGCTTCTTGTAGTACCAGCCAGCCAGGCCTAAGTCACCTACATAAGGAATGTATGTTGTTTAGAAAAATTTTAGACAAAAAAAATAAGTTCAATAAACAGTCATCAATTAGGAAATAGCAGCAATCATCCCATCTTGTTCCAGTTTCTTACACTGGATTCTCCTCCACGGATGTGAGTGGTGCTGAACTATACACGGGTCACAGGACTGCGCTACCGGTATGGAGCGGCTTATGCAGTCAGAAGATGAGAAGTCCTGGAAAACTGCAGCTGCAAATAATGTCACATGCAAAACATACTCAGCTTGACGTGATGCTGGCATCCTCTGGATGAACAAAGCTTAGCAGAAATTTGTGTTTATGTACAGGTAGCTAGAATGACAGAAACTCTGCAGATTCACTGCAAGGTGTTGTCATCTTTGGAAGTAATCTATTTTGATAAAGAATATTTCATTTTAAATATAGTAATGGTTGCTATGCCTTCTTGAACTATATTTTAGGGAGCTGCACAAGCAAGTGAGAATGTATTACCCATGCATGTCATCTGTGATCGTACCGTTGCTTTGACTGAAACATTTGAGGATGTGGAGGTGGAGGGGAGCCAGAATGTAACAGTCCATAATGGCTGTGTCAGACCTAACAGGCTGAGGATCTATGCAGCCTTCTCTTTGCTGAAAGCTCTTCTGCTCTCCCACCCTCCTTCTGGGTCAGGTGCAGGGGACGCTAATCTTCTCCTGGCCTATTTCTGCTGCTCCTACTTCTTCCTACTCTTTCCTGTTCTGAGCAGCTCTGGCTCCAACTCTTTTCTCCTCCTCTGCATTGTCTCATCTATCACCCACCTCTCCATCAGCCTTCCACTCTGATTTCCAAGCCTGTCTCTCTCTCCCCCTCCCAGCTTTTCCCACTTACTTGCATGATTTCAGCTTTCAAGCTGCTGACCTGTGAGCTGCACATTTCCTTACCCATTTCTCTTTTAGCCCATGGTTCTAGTTCATCTCTTTTACTTTCCTCAAAACGACTTTTCATTCTTTTTTTCCCCAACCACTGATTCCTCTGATCTCTATTGAACTTCTGTCCCCAGTGCTCACTTCCAAAAGCTTACGTCCAATTCATGACATCCTCCATACATTCAGACTCTTGGCACACTCTAGCACAGCCTTGCTGTGTCTCTCCTGCTCCACTGGCACCAGCCACCTCAGAAACCCTTCTGGTTTCTCAGTCCTGCCTTTCTTTATTGATATGGCTGTCAATTCCCACCAAGTTTCATGCTCTGACTCTCCACCACTCTCTTCTGAATGTCAAGGTTTGTCCTAGCAGTCTGCACCCTTATCCCCTTGCCAACATCTGCTCTTTCTGATCTTCCTCTCCTTCTATGGAGAATCACTAGTGGAAATCCTACAGCAAGGCTGACAACACTGATCTCAAATTAATTCCAAATTCTCAGTGGACATTCCTTTCTTAAATTCATTCAAGAAGAATTCAGCAAATTACCCCACCTAAATGCTCTCCCTCGACAGATCTACAGAACTCTCCTAAAGTCACTTCAAGAGAAACTTTATTTTCAAATGGAAGTTTTAAGGTACCTGAGCTCTTTAAATAGATTTATCAAAGAATGAAAGAATGAATCAAGGCCAAGCTTGGCACATATGGAGGCAGCTCCTAGTGCATTTGAGATAGCAACAAGAGTCTTTTGCTCCCAAACACATAGCCCAGCATGACTAGAGCTGTGGAGTCAGGTTCTGAAGGTCTGGTTTTTGGCATCCTCAAGCGCTCAAAAGCAGAAGGAACGAGACAACCATTTTAAATAAACGTATTTGTCTCAGTTTATTTTAGGGACATATTAGGCTCTGATATTAGTTACCATGAGGTCATTCTTATTACAAGGAGCAACGCATTTCTGGCTCTCTTCTGTTCCTTGACAACCAACTCCATACACCCATTGGCAGTATTTTCTGGTAGTACTGGCAAGCTCATGGGTTTTCTTAGCACTGTCTAGATTTAACAATTCAATACAAATTGTGACCTTTTCAAGCCATGCTAAATAAAGCCAATCGGCCTTTCCCATCTTATCCCATGGCCTTGATCCTAAAAGTCCATGTATGGTCTGCGACAGGCAAGGCAAGTTTGTGAATGCTCTGCCTGAGCACAGTTCCTTAAGAGCAAGGGAGAGCCCCCCCTCACAGAGAGCACATGAGCTAGGCGTGCCTACTCAAATGCTCTCCGACTTGACTGAAGGGAGAGAATGCAAAAAATAAAAAAAAAAAAGAAAAACAGAAAAAGGTTTTACTCTTCAAGAAAGGATGTTTCTCAGATAACATCTCTCTGAATAATGCTCAAGGGATATCAAGTTATTTAGCTATGTTCTTCCAGCTTCAGTGATTCTATTCAGAATTGTTTGCCTGTTTTATCATTTATCGAATATAAAAATATAATAAAAGCTTGCTACTCCACCATCTCTTCCATATGTGAAAGATTCAGTCACATATGAAATAAAACAGAAGGTCTCCTCTACCTGGAGTTGAAAGAAATGTATTAACAGAATCAAACCTAAAAAATACCCTCCTATATGCTCCTTTACACTACAAAGTGCGACGTGATACATATATATCATGTAGCATGGTAAGAAGGCTTCAGCTGAGGCGGGGAGAGAGCGAGTTCAAAATTCAAGGGCAAACCAGAGAGAACATCTGATTAGAAACTGTCTCCACTTTATACAGAGAGAGTTGCAAGGAAAACACTTCTGTTGAGGGAAAAATGATGTAGGGAGAAGGACAAATTCTCAAGCGGCAGATCCCTAACTTCTAGGTAAAAACCCCCATAAACCAAGAACTAAGCCCCAGCAGGGGACCCACGGACAACCGACGGTACAAAGGGCCAAAGTTCTACCAGGCTGTATTTGGTCATTTGAAGATGTAGTTTCATTTTAATGCACTGTGCTAACCTTGAGGGGTCTAAAAAGCTCACCAACAAGGGCAGCAAATCCAAATTAAGTAATTCCAAACCTTCTAAGTGATTAAGGTCTCTACTTCAATGTGGTCACTTGGCAGCAGGAAGATAGTGGACCTAAGCTGTGAAAAGTAGGCACACTCTGAGCGAGAAGGATGAAAAAACCCCCACTTTTCATACTTACTGGTAGATTTTCCCAACCCGTGAATGTCAGATACATTGTCTTGATATCATCAAGCCAAGATTTGGCCTGCAGCCTCAATCCAATCTTGGATGGAGGCTTCAGTAACACCTGTAGGCTGAAGATCTGCAGAACTTGCAGATGATGGCCCACTGTAGCCTGTGTTTGCTTCCAGTCCTCCCCAAAGACCTTCTTTCATAAGAATAGAAGGAGAAATGGGCTGCAAATGCAGAATTTAGCAGGATGGCCTTTAGGCTGAATAAGCAATTGTCTCAGACCATCTCTAGAGAAAGCACAACTTGGAAGAGGGTGAGTGACTTGAGAGTAGCCCTATCCGTTTTGGAAATAATGTAGCTGCAGGCAAAACAAATAAACAGCAAAAGTGGAGGGAGCGAAGGGAACTGATCACAGGCTGTAACTGGGTATCTGCTTAGTTGTTATTTCTTAATGCAGAATCTTCTTCCCCTGCTTCACTTGTCCTACAATTTCCTTTTACCTTGTATATGTAGCTGTAGGATGTAGATGCACTGTAGTGGGCAGGATCAAGCCATACGAGTATCATACTGATACTGCAACAGCTTCTTAAAAGACACCTCTGGTTTTATTTCACTTGCAGAACTGGATTGTTTCAAGTCCCTATCCCTGTTTAATACTATTGCATGTGCCTACTCAGATGATTTTGAGAAAACAGGAGTTGCCACAGGAGGTCAGATCACAGGTACAGTAACTCTGCCAACCTGCCTCTAGGCACCTTTCTGAGGAAGATTGAGAAATATCACAGTTGTGCATTATTATATATGGGTTAAAAAAAAAATTCCTTTCTCCTGAAGGAATCACTACGTGCCTTTTTGCATGAGGCTGTCCTTATCTTACAATTACAAATATTATTCTTTTTTAGGAAGGATATGTATGTTTATAAAAGCAAATGTCAGAAATGTGACTGTTGTCCTGGGACACAACACCCCACTTCAGCTGGATTACCGGCATTTTACGATCACTCAGCGAGCGTGGATGTGTATGAATAATGGCCTCTGTTTTGTTGGACTGAAGGGGCAAGTTGCATAGTTGAAGCAGTATGACAGTACTGCCTTCAGCTCTGTTCCTCTCTCCTTAGTTTTATCTCTCTTGACTGGTGGAAAAAGCAGTATTACCCACAATGTTGGAAAATATCCTCTTAGCTGAGGGAAGGGTGTTGTGAAGTAAGAAGAAAGAATATGAGAAGTAAACAGGGGCTCATGAAATGTTTGCAGAAAGGATAAAGGATATATGGTATCAAAGGAGCATTGTAAATAAAACAAAGGTTTAGTGAAAAATAGAATTCTACAATGACCAAAGTAAATTAACTGTCCTGTAAGTCGGGTGCTTGAACAGAAACTGACCAAAGACTTAATGGTGTGTAAGAAAGGTTATTTCTGTTTCAGTTTAATTTTTCACAAACATTTGCATTTTTTAAAAACAAACTTCAGAGTGTTTGGATTACCAGCTTATTCTGTAATCAATTTTACAGAAAGAATTTATGAACTAGTAAAGAAAAAAGACACTGTTCTATCTTTTCTGTTGCCGCTTAAATACTGATGCAGGAAATAATTTGCCTATTCTCAATTTTATTTGATAGAACAAAAACCCTAAGCAATAAAACTAAGGTCCAAGAAAAACATTTAGCTTGAAAAAAGGTTGAAAAATGTACCCTTGGAAAGACCACTGCTTACATGGGATTGTTCAACAAATTCCTGTTGTGTGAGGTTTGGCATATACTTTCTAAAAATATAAGCATCTGGGGAAACCAGACAAAGCCCAGGTCTTGGACCAAACGAGGCATGCAGCGTGAATCTGTTAGCGATTATATCCATAATGAAATATGTGCCCAAATTTAGCAGTACAAACCCCCCAATACAATATCAAAACACAGTGTGTACAGCCCTTACCATAAAATATAGCCAACAGCGAAGGTGCACACTGCAGCCAGTCCACAGCTCCTGCTGGGATACTGATGATGTGTTGTTCTCATCTCGATTAATACAAAGGGCAAAACTGTTGTATGCTGAAAAAAACAAAACAATGGGGGAAACCCAGGTGATATAAATTATTCATTTCCATGCTAGTTCTACAACAAGAAACTTCATTACAAAAACCTGAAGACAATTTCTTGATGATCTGGAAAGACAAGGTACAATGACTCTATATAAAGTCAATAAATAATCCAAACAATATTGTTGCTATAATGCCCGATTGTTCAAGAGAGCAGAGGAAAACCGAGCGAGCAGCCCGTGCTCTTCCTCTTGGCCAGAAATGCAAGGCAGACAGGATACTCAGTGAGTAAAACCGGGATGTGGCATGAAGAACATGGGTCCCAGCCCCAGTGTGGCCTTGCAGTCTTTGCCACATCGCAAAGTTATTTTGACCATTCAAGTCAGGAGGCAATGCATCTGATTTTCAGAGACTCTAGGCACAAACAATGCCAAATGAATGAATATAAATGGAGGTATTTAATGCTTCTGAGAATGAGGTTTAAATGTATCTCAATCTAGGGACTTGAAAACAGGGGACATATTTTCAAATGATAGCCTCAATACCTCTGTTCCTCCATCTGTAAAACAGGAGCAATTATCTTCTTTGGAAAGGTGTTGTGAATCTTAATTCGTTAGTTGTTGTGCAAAATGGCTTTAGATTCCCAAATGAAACATATGAAAGCCAAAGCTGTAAAAACCATTTTCAGCCACTTGTCTTTATTTAGCTGTGAAAGTCCTTATTTTGTCATTTTTCCATCTACGTTTCTTACACTGCCCCTTCTGAGAAGGTCTGTTCATCCAATTAATGTCAGCAGCATGAAAAATTGCATCTACCTGCCCCCAACACTCGATGTCTAGATTTCAGAGTGCTGGCAGGCATGAAAATATACGTAAGCGAAGCACAAACGTGCCAGGAGATACACCCCGTAATTTCTCAATACACAGCTCACCTAGAACCAGCGATATTGGTGACTCCAGAAACATACCCTGCCTTGCCACCATGGGGACAAGTTATTGCTGGTACCTAAAGGGCATTGCTTCGGTTGAGAGCTTGGCCCTGGGGCTTGGTGTGACTGCGACTGTGAACTCTCCTGCCCAGTCCACAGGGAGGTCTGCAGGTGCAAGGATTGCAAGGGCAGCCTAAGCCCTAAACCAGGTTCAGTCCTTCCCCAGGCACTTGATCACCAACTGGAAAAGAAGGTTATGGCTTCCGTTGGCCATGTTCTGCCATCAGATGCACGCATGTAGTTCTGGGAGGAGCAGGAGGGCCAGATTTGTAAGTTTGTAATAATTATGCTGTAAACCCACACCAATTTGCACCCACATGAAGGCAGGACAGACACGGAGTAGAAGTATCCTTGTGCGGATAAGAGGCCCAAATGAGATGAAACAGAGCAGGGTCTGAGCCTTTAAGAACTGTGGATAAGGAGGAATTGTTAGAATAGGAAATGATAAGATAATGGAAATGCTCTGGCTCAGAGATGTAACATAATTTGAATTGGATAACTGCTCCAATTTTCAAGGCATTAGTAATTAATGACTAACATTTGGAGAATGTCAGGTGGATAATACAGCAGTTAGGGGAGCTTTCAATTTCTTCACCTTTTAAAAACTTGTTCCGCCCCCATCTCTTTAAACAGTATAAATCAGCATCAAGGGAATGCAAAGATGTTTTACATGTGGTCTGGAATAGAGGTGCCCACTAGTAGATGAGAGGTCTATAAACTGTGCAGGCACTTCAGAGTCCATTAACAGAGACTGACAGCAAAGCAAGCCCTGGAGGTACACCTGCATGTCTTACATCTGTATGGAAAAGGTCTTCAGATAGAGATCAGCACCCCACTCTGCAGAGCCCCCAAAGCAGGGCAGCTGGAGGCCGTGCAAACATCTCCTGCCCTGCTTCCATAACCTCTTCAGAGAAAAAAAAAGAAGACAACAAAGACTTTTGACTCCAAACCCCACCCTTGATATTTCTTGAACCATGTATTCCTGTGATCCAGTCACTTAATGAACTCTTCACTACATGGATGATGGTTACAGAGCTTGGGAGCTCCGTTTCTCAATGGAAACGTTTACTGCTTTAGATACTGCTTGTTGATGCACTTTTCATTGATGATAACAACTCAACAGCTTGCCAATTAAAAAGTAGTTAAAATAATTTCAGCAATCAACCCTTAATCTAGAGTCCTCTTCTCCTTTCCCTCCTCCCAATTCCTGTGGTTATATAATAAAATAGGTCATTAGGATACTAAATTCTCCCTTCTGCGCTTTTCTAAAGGTAAGGGGGGGGGAGGGGGAAGAGGATAATGAGCTGTATCGCTGAAGAGTTTATGTATGAAATCCTGTCAAAAGTACAGTGCAATTAGAAGTGTAAGGAGAAAATCAGAGCTGCGGATCTTTAATCTTCATCTGTTACAGCAAATGTCGATGCTAGCTGCAAACACTGCAGTTTTACAAATCCAGAGTATGAACTTTGGTTTAAAATGTTCTACTGAAGCTGCCACTCTAAAAAGCTGTTTCAGATGCTTCACCCAAACTACAACCAAGATAAAATTTCCCTTTCCTGCATTTCAGCCCCTCCAAAAACCTTAATTTAAAAACCATGAAATTTTGTAGGCAGGGATACCTTCTGTCAAACAGTGCCAATTAAAACTCTGGAGCTATAAATACCAAATTTGAATCAGACTGGCACCTGGACTGAAGCCTAGTGAAGGTGAGCAGGGGTCAAATGTGCTTGGAGAGGAATCCATCAGGGCTGGAAAAGCTGCAGGAGGCCAGAAATTTCATACCCTCTAATGTTTTTGCCACCTGATTTCTGAATAAACCTGGGCCAATGGGAATCTGAGGCTTAGAGAGAAAATAACATTGATGCTTCCTTGACCCGTTTGTTAAAGATCACACAGTGCCGATTGAAGATGTCCAACTGGTATCTCTGGGACTGATCCCTTTTACTTACTGGCAGGCTGGAAGACAGTGCAACATCTCCCACCTTGTTTGTCAAAGTATCTCCAGGGGCTTACTTGAGAGAAGACTAAGAAATGAGGACGTTGAAATAACAAGGAGGTTTGAGAGTGATCAGCTGCTCTAACGGCTTTCCAGGAATTGTTATTTTGCACCATTTAAAGTCTTTAAGAAAAGGGCAAATTTATAATTAGAGTATAATGACTAGTATAGTATTAATAGTAGCAAATTATGCTAGCACTAGCAATCAATTGATAAGGTACTTTTTATTATGGACTAACTATTTACAAGTGAAACTGCATTTTTACCTGGACAGCTTATTCTGCTCCCACCGAGACCAGCTGGTCCTGTGAGACAGTTTTGCCTGTATGACTGTGCTGACACCAGAGGCTTGAGCTGAGCAATGCTGTGGGTACGTCAGGTAGCACCCCCTCCATCAGCTGGGAAGGCGGCGCTGGCAGCATGTGTGCCGCCCCTCGGGGTATGGGGTAGCCCCCAGCCTTGCCGGGGCAGCAGCAAGGGAGCCAACGAACCCTGCTGTTAGCAGGAGCTCTTAGCTTGGGCTCAGTAACTATAACTACTTGCAAGAAAATGTACCCCGGCAGCTTCTCCTGCCACGACTGTGGTGCCACCTGCCAAATCCCAGCCACAAACTCCTTTTTCTCTGGAGTGCCAAGGCAGTGACCCTCAGACCAATTTTTAACCCCTCTCTGAAGGATCCATCTGCCAAAGACCACTTTGTGATTTGAAACGTGGCCGTAAGCTCCCATCACCTGGCTGCAGCGTTGCCCTGCTCAGACCCCTCCTGCTGTGTCACTGTCTGTCCCTGCAGTGGGGAAGGGAGCTTTGACAGATCTTTATGCCTGCTAGGTCTGCTAGCAAGTCCTGGTCTCTGCAGAGCAGCGAGCTGCAATTGTCTCCCCATTTTGTGTCCACTGGCCAGATCTTCAGCTGCTGGTAACGATGCATGAAAACAGAGCAAATCCAGCCTGACATATGGAGCTCGGGCGGAATTTGCAGGAAGGTGATCATACGGAGAATTTGATCCAGGCAACACTTGGGAGACTGACTCCAAAGGAGCAGCCTCTGAGTGAAGCTGAATTAGCACACGGTGCAAAGAAGCCACACAGAGACTTGCAGGTGGATTCATTCCTAGAACCACTGCCTTGCTTCCTGAGAGAAACTCTGCTCATTAATGACTATTTAAAAGATATTTTTAAAATACACATAACCTCCCACATGGTATGTATGTGCCTAATGACATCTGAGGCTGGAAAATCACATTACAAATAGGCAGCACATCTGTAATGTTGGCTTGACAAGTTGAGATGTGATGGAGGACTGTGCTTCCCCATTTTAGGTGTGTGCTGGAACAGGTAGTTGGAAAAAAAGATTTTATGCAAATCAGGTACATTAAGAATGAGTTCTGTAATAGTTTTTAGGCAAATTAAGTGCTCGTTCTTGAAAGCCTGATTATATATTTTATCTTCCACCATTAAGTGCTGCTTTTTTTAACACTGTTTTCATCAATACCTTGCTTGGCCTTTTCTCCTCCCTTAACTGTGTTTTAAAGGGAATGTTAAAGCTTTTCAAAAGGGGCCAAACTGACAGCTTTGTGTACTGGTGTCTTCTGTCCTTAGCACAAATGTGGCGGTGCCATCTTCCCAAGTTTCCCAGTCCTGATCTGCAGAGACTGTCCAGAACTACCTTTATGACAAGGAGTTCAGTCTAAAAAAGCATCTGCTTTCTCAGATGCCCAGTCAGTACGCAGTTCTGCAGGCATGGTGAAACCGCTTGGGGATCACGGAAATTGTGATTATAATTCACTTCAACAGAAGGCTGTGACTTGTTACTCAGTTTGATCAGACTAAAAACTACAGAATCACAGAATCATAGAATACCAGGTTGGAAGGGACCTCAAGGAACATCTGGTCCAACCTTCCTAGGCAAGAGCACAGTCTAAACAAGATGGCCCAGCACCCTGTCCAGCTGTGTCTTGAAAGTGTCCGGCACGGCGGAGTCAACCACTCCCCTGGAGAGATTATTCCAATATATTCAAATACAGGGTATAGGACATTTTAATTCAATGGAAATACTGTGGACCTCTATTGAGAGGGCTTCAGTGTGTCATTCAGCCCATGCTCTTAAGAGTCAGCGAAAGCCCAGTGACAAGAAAGGAGGCCTTGCAGCTTTGATGTCATCAACATTTTAACTGATGGACCGGGAGCCTCCTGGAAGTGCTGGTGCTCCCTGGAACAAGGAGGCTGCAGATGGATCTTCACCCATGGAAGTTATGCAGCCCAGGACATGGAGAGCTGCATCTGCCACCCGAAACTGCACCCACATTAAAGCCTCCACCCTGCCAGGGGCAGATGCTCAACATCTGCTGGGGAAGCTGCCCTGCGGCACACCGCCACCGTGCCCGAGACTTACGCTGGTACGAATTTGACAGAGTCCCCCTTCTTTGCACCCTGCTGCGTAAGCTGCTGTGCAAACTGTCTCATCTGCTGGCTGCCTCTGCTTTCTGTCTTTCTAAGTCCCTCTCTAAAATCTAGCTTCCATCAGCAGGATGTTACCCCTCACTTTTTTTCCTGAGCTCAAAACCAGATCATGTGTTGTTAAACAGCTGCTACATGTCAGAATGAGTGAAGCAATCCGTCTGCATCTCCTTCTTACCTCTCAGGGGTTTCTGCAGCACCTCCAGAGTAAAGGTTTTACAGAAACGACCAGCAAAATGACCTATGCTCTTAATTTAAGATCACTACTGGTGTATTCACCTTAGAAACCAATACTAATAGGCCTAAAAATCCCCACAGTTGTAGTCAGTGCCATTTGTAGAGTAATAGCAGTAATAAAGCTGCATTTGCCGCATGCTCCTAGCAGAGTAACGTGGAGAACCAGATCAGAAACTAGTAAAACAAGGGCACGATTATGATTTACTCATTGAGAAACTTCTGAGAAAGGAACAGCTGGCAAGAGAGTATTTACGTGTTGTCTGAAGGATGATACCTTTCACCAAGGCAGCCTAATCCATAAAGAGAGCAGCAGGATATCAGGGCTGGATACATAATAAATTGGAATCCTTGACTGAGTCTGAGCCCTTCTGAGACTGAAAGTGCTGGTAGCACTTTTCCTCTTACAAATGAGAAATTATGACTATTAACTGAGACACGCTGATGCACAGGATGCACTCCAAGGCAGCCACAGACGGCTCGTTAATTGTTATTGTAGGTTGGAGGGAGGAAGAAGTATTGCATGATCTAAACAAAGACCAATACCCTATAACGCCACAGAACACACAAAAGCCAGAGATAACCATTTTCAGTCAAGAGTGTAGAGTTCTTTGAAAAGAAAATTAACACTTTAATGCTACCCCATCTTTTCCTCTTTTCTGTAGACAAATACAGTGGACATGGCATATCTGACTTAAAAGGAATTGTTCCATTTTCTCCACGTGCACCCAACGTTGACAGGTTTGTTCTCGTTGTTTCCGACGCACGCAGTACACACTACATATTGAAATAGCAGTGTCAATCTGATCTCACCCCTATGACTGTACTAGTGTCAGGGAGGTTATATATAGGTGTTTATCTACAGAATTTCCACAGTGCCAATCACCGAAGCACTTCAACACCTCAAAAGCATTACTAAACATACCCTCACAGCAGCCCTGATCTGTAGGGGCAGGATATCCTATCCCCATTTTGCAGGAGGGTAAGACGAAGCTGGCATGCCTCAGCTGAGGTTATGTAAGGTAGCTATGGAGGAATGGAGAACCACATGGTATTCCTCAGTTCCATTCCTGGGTGTCAGCCTAAGATGAGCAAGTATGTATAGGGAAGTAACAAAAACTTGGTATGGAAGCCAATCTGCTCATTCAAGTTTAAGCTCTGAGACATCTTGGCCCTTATAGCATCTCTCCGTTGTTACCTTGACTGACCCTCTGTCCTGGTTCTCCTCTGCTTTTGGAGGCTTCTTCAATTGCCTCCCTCTGAGCCGTCTGTCCCTTCTCCTATCTCAGCTCCTGCTGCTTCAAGTTGCTTCCTTGCAGCTCCCGACCTACCAGCCCTCTGGGCCCTCCTGGCCCCATTCAGCAGCTCCCAGGGAGACACATCCTCGCTTCTTCCTTGCCAGCAGTGTGCCCAGGTGGCCAAGAAGGCCAATGGCATCCTGGCCTGTATCAGGAATAGTGTGACCAGCTGGGAGACACATCCTCGCTTCTCTCCAGGTCTCTTCCAGTCACCACAGGTCTTCCCTTCACATCCATCAGTATGTTTGGCAGGCACAGGTAATGACTTAACTTGACACATCAAAATCTTGGTCACTCGGACTTGAAACAAGACGGTGGCAGGGATGGGATGGGACAGGACACAGCACATCCGGTATAGCAAAATTGTGCAAAACTAGTGCCAGTTGCCAAATTGAACAGCATTGCTTTACCTTTCTTTCAATTGTATAATTCAGTATAACTACTTTTAATGCATGTCATGTATCCAGATATCATTAAACCCATGCAAAGTGCAATGTCATGTAAGTCACCTCTCTCCTTTTGCTAGGATCCCTTAGCTAGGCTTTCTGTTCCTTCCGTGCCGTGCCCAAACTCCCCCGTCAGCTCCCGACAGCGTGCACTGCACTAGCATCAGCTAGAGATGAGACTTTAAAAATACAAGAGAATCAACAAAGCCCAGGCTCTGTGCACTCAGCCACAGCTGAGCAAACCCTGCGAACCCCAATTCACTTTCAGTCCTTATTTTTGCCACAAAATCTTTAGGAAATACATGCCACTAACAATGTGGAACGTACACACACACATGTCCTGTACAAGGATCACTCATCAGTCACAATGTTATGCAAAGTAATTTTTCTACATATTTTTTTCAACTTATTTGCCTCTTACCAGTTAAACCACTTGCCCTAGAATTTCTTAAACTACTATTTGCAAAAAGGATTATCTAGGCAAAGAAATATATTCTTGTCTCTTACAGTTATCCTTAAAATCAATGTTTATACACACACACACGCACTTACATGTATCACCGAGATTTAATTTGCATGAATGAATGTTGACTGTTTATGCAGGGCATGCTGAAAAAGCCCCAGTAAAGTCATTGGGCCTCATGTATTCCTAGCACAAAAATCACTAAAGAAAGCTTGCAGATGAATCTTAGTAATGGTTTAAAATAATTTTACTCATATGGAAAATAGCATTCCTCTCCCTGAAAAGCCAATTCCTTCCCTATCATGAGTCTACTTGCACAGGCCTCAAAAAGAGAAAATGATTTGTATCAATATGTTTTCTAGATCTCTTTAACTGACTTGAAAAGAAGTTTATCTGTACAAAAAATGTGCCATGTTAAACTCCAATATCTGGCAGTCTCTCATGGCTAGCGCTAAGGCTTTCACAGAAGGGCATTTTTGGCTTCATGATAGCCAAAGTATCCTCTTTCTAACCTGAAGACATTGGACTCTCAATCTGACACTGGTCCAGGACTGAATATTGCTTGTCCTGGGCTTTGGGCCAGTGTAATTTGGGGAAAGAAATTCCACATTTGGGAAAATCAAGAAACCATTATTTGGCAGTTTCTTTTTCAAATGGTGGCTCTTTGATGCTATCTGGAAATCTAAAATCTTGGAAGTGGTTACTGAGGAGGTGGATTTATTGGGTGTTGTGCAGGTGAGGTAGCCAAAGGTCAAACTTTGGTCTATCACATGGTGACTGCAATTATCTGACACTTGGTTCAATTTATCTCGAAGACAATGTAATTATCTTTTATTCAATTATTTCTTTATATTATACATGCAAACTCCTTTCTTTCATAAATAACTCTAGAGGATGTAACCTCCCAAGCTTTTTTGTTCTCGTATTACAGAAAGCAGTAGCAGACTAACGCGAGCGTGGTCTCATTACTGCGCCCAGCGATCTGTCTGTGGCCAGTTTTGCATGACGTGCACTGCCCTGCGTCTTCTAAACAGCATGTGCTCCACCAGGAGGAGAGGGACCTGAGGGAAGAGCTTCTCAAGCAGTGGTGCACATGCCCCTGGCTGAAGCGCTGCACCAGCACCAGCTCCACATTGCTCCAGCCTGTGGAAGGGCGCAGGGCTAAGCTGTGCGCTGCCGAGTGACCTGATGGGCGGTGAGAGGCCGTGGCCAGGCAGCAAAGCAGCTCTCAGCTCTGCTCTCGGCTTTGCTGATAGCACCTGCTGCAGGAAAAAACACTGCTGGTCTTGCACTCTGTGCTCAGGCTGCAGACGCCAGGCCAAGGCAGGGTCTAGAGGCACCACAAAATAAGTAAGACCAGGAGTGATGTGCTTTCAGGGGGTAAAGCACTAGCATGTGCTGGGGTGTGGGTAAGAGGGGGTATGTGCTGGAGGGGTAGGGAAGGCAGGAGGCATGGGCTGGGGTCCTGCATTTGTTGAGGGGCAGATGGGGCAGCAGGTATGGCTGGAAAACTTGTTGAGGGGGAAAATGAGTTTGTGCAGGAAGGCAGGGGAAGAAAGACAGAGGTTGCAGTCCTGCTTGTGTGTCTCCTAGAGCTGCTTCTCCTCTGCAAAGAAGGCACGTATGCAAACAAGCCTGGGGAACACCCTGAACCAAGGTCTTCTGTCACGAAAAGACACTGACATTCCCTACTTATTTTACCCACTATATGACATACTTTATTTAGGAGAATCATTCCACTTCAAATGCAATTAGTTCTAAATGCTACGGTTCATGTTAAAACAATTGTTATTTTGATTGATAATAAAAACCTACACACCATAGTAAAGGCAGCAATGTCGGACACAAAGACATTACAAAATCTATAACCCGACCCTTTAAAACCTGACTTGAACCGTCAGATTTGACTTATGAGACTAGTTACAATAGTGCTTCATGCAAAAAGCATTAGGTTAATGCTGGATCAGGCAAAGTTGCCAAACACGCCCTGGCATAATTAATCAAGGATAGTTCAAAACCAGATCGCCTCCAAGAGGTTATTGATTTCCTGTCACGACACGTTTTCCTCATGAGGTGCTAGCTACAATGCTATGTATCTGAGATGTGCTGGCGTGTATTTTTCAGTGACTAAGCCTTGATCTATCTTCCTGGATCCCTGCCACTGGTGCATTGACATCTGCAACTACTCATGTTTGACAGTCTCATGCATGAGCTATGTGGCTTCCAACTTGGATGGGATTAGTATAGTAGACTTTCTGAATACTTCAAATGTAATTGAAAGCAGATAAATACAAGGGTCTCAAGAGGGTGGCATACTTTTTACAAATGGAATCACATTAAATCACGCGTATACATGCTTAGACTGAGAAAGATCTCAGTGTTAACCAGTATAGTATGTAAGAAAGTGTTTGCCCTTGTTCTTAAATACATATGAATGCTGATAACATCACATCTTTCTAAAATCCAAATACACTGCATGGCTAAAGCGTGGTTTGGACAAGCATTAAAAGGTGCACATTCAGGGAGAAGGGTGGGGGAAGAGGAATGTATTCGGACACTGGCAGGTGTTTTGCCTTTCATCCATGCTTGAACTAAGGCATTCATGTCTTCTGTACCCCATCCCTGCTAAGTGATGAGAGCTGAAGACAAACTATACATCATGTAACTCAAGATTATACTGTTACAGTGTCAAATGTCAACAAATAAGAAATGTTTTGTTTGACAGCAAATTCTTCCACAGTCCTTACATAGAACCCATTTCTATTTACCTGTTTTTCTTGGTAAATATGGACATCGATATCGTAATCTGTAAATGTATCCCTGTACATATTTACTGATTATTGTAAAACAGGGGATGTAAATAAAACTGACGTTAACACTGCTGTACAGAGTTTATATCTTTCACATTTCCTTACTTCTTTAGACTTTGAACTCTGCAAACATAAGTAATCTTGCTTTAACACAGATAATACAGAGCTCAATAAATCTTTTAATGGGAAATGGCCTGCTATTTCCTGCTGTCAAATACCTGTTTGAGGATTGCAGTGATGGGCAATATATGAGCATCACAAGGGGACAGCGATACTGAACATACGTAATATCAAAGGGCTCCAAGACGATCAGGTTGCAGTGGAGCTGTGATACTCACAGTATTAAAGCTATGGGCTTCTCTGGGTTGTCTTGCAGAGTCTTGCCTGATTTTTTCTGTCCACCTTAACCTTGATATGCCTGTCTCTGCTTCCCTAGCAGCTCTGTCCCCAGCCAGGCTGATCTCACTGAGCTGTCAGTGACCTGCACGGCTTCTCTATTTCAGATGTGAAAAAGGAAGAAGAGCTGAGATGTGGTTCTTACTGCATGGTAGTATTCTTCCTAGCAATGAGGGGAGCAGAACTGCCACATGTGTAAGGTCAGTGGTTCCTGGGAGAGCAGCAGGTGAGCGGGAGGGTTGCAATGGGATGGGCGGTCTCATGTCTCATACTCTGGAGAACCCTGGAGGAAGGAGGGCTTCATACTCTGCCTGGTGTTGCAGCTCCTGTCATGGAATACAGTCCTCAAGGACTTCTGCTCCAGCCTCCCAGTAACAGGAATCAGCTGAGGTCCAAAGCAGTTAATGTGAGGTACCCATTGGTCTCCTTCCCAGCACCCTGCTAAATGTGGTCTGGGAAGTTCACCGGTTTGGTGATACTTGTACTATCATAATGCATTTTTCTGGTACTAGAGAATTTATCTCTATTCTCCTATTGCCACAGGGATTCAAGACAGAACTTCCTTTGCAGCACCTGCTCATAAAGCTGTACAACTGGTCATGTGTAAAGTTTTGCCACGTATCCTTCAGCTGGTCTGATTTCTTCTGTGCTGGGGGATGGATGCCAGTATTGGGACTGAGGTCACACACACATGCAAGTGGTTCATGACATTTTTCTTTAAACTTAAAAAATGTATTTTTT
Source organism: Egretta garzetta (assembly GCF_000687185.1). Taxonomy (NCBI): domain Eukaryota; kingdom Metazoa; phylum Chordata; class Aves; order Pelecaniformes; family Ardeidae; genus Egretta; species Egretta garzetta. The sequence continues at coordinate 3,876,981 of NW_009260493.1, forward strand.
AACTGTGAGGGTGAATATTGGCAATAGTCAAAACCTGACTGGACACTGTCCTAGGCCACTGGCTGTAGCTGACCCTGCTTGAGCAGGGGGTTTGGACAAGATGATTTCCACAGGTGCCTTCCCACCTCAGCGACTCTGTGACTGTATGACCTAATGCCTGGCTGTTAGGGTCACTGGCCTTTATATCCAGTCTTGCCAGTCCTCAGTACCTCTTCCTCCATCTCCCCTCCCTGGCCAAGGCTGGGTCTGTAAAAAAGCTGCTGCATTTTGTACATGGTCTTTGATACCATCCCCTTGGTTCTCTGGGGTGAAGCTGAAAAGGAGAGCTGAACCACCCTAACCTGCAGCATTTCTACCCAGTGCACTTCAGCAGCCTCTCTTATTCAGACTCTCAAGAGTATTTTCTAAAGAGCCCTGTAACCATGACTGTTCTGTAGCTGAGGAACAGAGGGATGTCAGGAAGGCCCCGGTTCTACATGGGGTTTCCTCCATGTTAATGATCCCATTGTGTGTGAGCATGTGTTTGAGGTGTAAGATTATGGAAATACTTTTCAGGTGGGAACGGACACATTTCATAATGTTGGCTATAACACTGTTCTGTTGCAACTAAAATTCTCAGAGTGACTACAAGTGTAAGAATTGCAGAGTAACACCTTACAAACATGGATGAGAGTCGAGATCGAGTGCACCCTCACCAAGTTGGCAGATGACACCAAGCTGAGTGGTGCAGCTGACACACCAGAAGGACGGGATGTCATCCAGAGAGACCTGGACAGGCTGGAGAGGTGGGCCTGTGTGAACCTCATGAGGTTCAACAAGGCCAAGTGCAAGGTTCTGCACCTGGGTCGGGGTAACCCCCGGTATCAATACAGGCTGGGGGAAGAAAGGATCAAGAGCAGCCCTGCCAAGAGGGACTTGAGGGTACTGATGGACAAAAAGCTGGACATGAGCTGGCAATGTGCGCTGGCAGCCCAGAAGGCCAACTGTACCCTGGGCTGCATCAAGAGAAGCGTGGCCAGCAGGTCGAGGGAGGTGATTCTGCCCCTCTACACTGCTCCGGCGCGACCTCACCTGGAGAACTGCATCCAGCTCTGGAGCCCTCAGCACAAGAAGGACATGGAACTGTTGGAGCGGGTCCAGAGGAGGGCTACTAAAATGATCTGAGGGCTGGAGCACCTCTCTTATGAGGACAGGCTGAGGGAGTTGGGCTTGTTCAGGCTGGAGAAGAGAGGTCTCTCCTCCGGGGTGACCTGATTGCAGCCTTTCAGTATTTAAAGTGGGCCTATAGGAAAGATGGGGAAAATCTTTTTAGCAGGGACATCTGTGACAGGACAAGGGTAATGGTTTCAAACTGAAGCAGGGTAGGTTTAGACTGGATATAAGGAAGAAATTCTTTACAATGAGGGTGGTGAAACACTGGAACAGGTTGCCCAGAGAGGTGGTGGAGGCCCCATCCCTGGAAACATTCAAGACCAGGTTGGACGGGGCTCTGAGCAACCTGATCTAGTTAGCGGTGTCCCTGCTCACTGCAGGGGGGTTGGACTAGATGACCTCTAGGGGTCCCTTCCAACCCCAAACATTCTATCATTCTATGATAGCTACAGATGCGTCAACTGAAGAGGGGTAACAGCGATTCTGGGCTGCTGGAGACTATCTGATGGATGGAGGCCTTATGCTGGAGAATGGCATCTGTTGGGAAGGGGAAAATGCACATTTAGTGACGAGCACCCCAACTCCACAGCAGTGGTGTTTCCCAGTGGGAGGGGGCAATAAGGATAACCTTGTTGCTAAGGGCAAGACCAGGCTGGAGTGCAGATGCGGCAGGCAGCATGGTGGGCTAGGTGGGCACAGGCAGCTGGGCAAGAGAAGGAGGCCTCTTGAAAATAGCAGGTTAAGCTGAGAAAGGCCATTCAGGGCCTCCACCTCCAGAACCGGAGCTGGAACCACCTCAGCTGCGCTGGCTGAAAGACAGACTTGGGTCTGCGCCAAGCCAGGACAAGAAGGCTATAGGGAGCCCGTCATGGGGACCAGCAAGGACGGCGGCTGCTCTCCCAGGGCTGAGAGGGAGGACTGAGTTAAGAGCATTGCAAAGGCATGCCAGAAGGAGAAGAGACTGACCAAATACTGTTGGTTTATTCATCACCAGGTTCCCCATGGTATTTTTTTTCTCCCCACCAATGAGCCCTAGGAGCCACTGCTGGCGAGCAGTGAAGGGCTGCTGCTCAGGGGTGCCCGTGCATGTAATTGACTTCTGGAAGTTCCTAGGCCAGGTCTTGTGCCAGTGTTATTTTCAGCAAGAACACCCAAGTTTGGTTGGTTGGCCCATTTGGCTGGCCGCAGCGCTGGGCAGAGGGGGTACATAATGCACACCAGCGGCCAGGCGGCACGCCCAGCCCTCCTGTTTCTCCCCTGCTGCCACATTCTCAGTGGCTTGCTGAACTTTGTATCGGCATTTTGGCAGAAGGTGCCTGGCCATAGACTGGTGTTAGTCTTTTAATTACTTGATCCTATTGGCCTACCTTGTTTAGGAGTCTTCTTTAGCCCTATAACCAACTTCTTAATGCTCTCCACTACTGAGCAAAATTAAAACATAAGGAAAAGCTTGCCGCACTGACGAAATGTCTAAGAGCACTGGAACTGCTATAAAAAGACTTGAAACTATATTACGGTCCTTACATAAATCCTAAACTTTAAACAGATCATCTCTAGTACATTCTCCGGTGCATGACACTGCTTTCTCATCTCAGGAATTTCAGTTACCACTTTGCCATTTTACTGAAAAAAAAAAAAAAAAAAAAAAAAAAAAAAAGCAAAACAAAACCAAAACCCCAGACTTCTTAGCAAACTGGGATGAAAAGTACATTAAGAGACCCTAGACAACCCACAATCACTATGGAATCAGCGGGGATTACCACAGTAAAATTCCTTTTGATGGAGGTATATCATTAGTCTTATTAATAATTAAAATAACTTCTGACTGTCAGTATGCTTTATAAAAACTCCAATTAACCCTTACAACATCTCTGTGAGCTGGGGGGAAAAAAGTAAAAGCACTTTACCAGTGAAGAAATGCACGCAAAGAAAGAAAAAGCATCTTGTCTAAACCAAGGCGATAGGCTTGGATCAGTGATGGATTTTGTACTGGAATGCAGGCGTTGGCAATGCCTTCGGCTGGGCTCAGCCCACATCACCACACCGCTCCCCTGTCAGGAGGGCAAAGTCGGAAGAGTCCTGGTGGGAAGTCCACAGCTACTTAAGGGCTTGAATGTACTGACCTCAAACATTCATGGCAGTGTGAGAAGAAAATCACGTGGATAAAATCCAATATTTTAGGCACCCAATCAAAGCAGATCATTTCAAAACTTTTTATTAAATGTGAACCCATCTGCCTCTCTAAATGTCAATGTAGACACGCTAGAGGAAACACAAAAAGGCCAGATGAATACTTGGGTTGTTGCCTGTGAAATTTATTCTTGTTCTGACCCCTCTCTTCTGGTGAAAGCAGAGAGCAACTGGGGGCTTAAAACTAATGGACTTCAGCTTCAGGGCAACTTTAGACAGGGTCCATGAATGTGAGCCCAGGCTTAGCAGCATGCATCCTAGTGACTCATATGCTTGAGATTCAAGGATTCATGGCATGCCTTCAGCTAGGCTTATCTTAGGAAGCAGAAAGGATGCCGTAGCAGGTTAGGGAGGAGGGAACATCACAATAATATTTGGGAAGGAGTTCCTGTACTGTTTCCAATCTCCCCTTCCCAGAAAAAAGTCACAACACATTTAGGAATAACCACAGGTCTAAAGAAGCTAATAGAAACTGCACTTTGGTCTCCTCCTCCAGTCTTCCTTCAGATGGGATCAAGGGGCTGAAATGACTCTAGTAACGTTAGTGGATGACCTCATGGTAGTTATGGACATACTACAAACCTCTATGCCACAACCACTGTCTAAACTCACTCTGTCTCTCCCACACAACAGCTGGGAACGTGGCGAGCACCAACCAGCCTCTAGCACTCCTGTAAAAAGCAGGGAAGCACTGCCCCTGTTTTAAAAGGAGAACCAAATCATCAAACCTGGAAATTGCTTGCACACAGTATGTAAGTGGTAGCACAAACAACTGCACCTTGGTCCTTCAGGAAACCTTCTCTACTGATCCTTCTCCTCTACTGGTAGCTGAGACCCAAGCACCTTCCCCCCAGGCAGAAGGTTCTCCCTCCATGCCAGGGAGAACGAATGAGGTGGTGGTGGGGCACGAGCGCGCTCTCAGCTGAGCCCCAGGGCATGGCTGGGTGCCGGTGACCGGGGGCACAATGTTGCAACTGCTTCCTTCACCCAAGCGGGACTTAAGGAGCTTTCTACTGTACTTCCCCCCCAGGGTACTTTGCAGATGATGGACTGTTTTGGCCAAAAAGTGGAGAGGCCTTCTCACTCTGCATCTGGGAGAGGTCAACAGCTCCTCTAACCATTAAATCCTTATCTAAGAGCTGAGAATCGCACATGTGATATTAAATCAGTTGTTTACAGCTGCTTTTGTGGGGGGAGGGTTAATACAAAAATATTTTATTTTTGAGAAATGAAAGCAATGTGGATTTAGGCTTTTTTTTTATCTTGAAAGAAAAAAACTCCTCTAGTTTTTCCACTGAAAAATAAAAAATAATTGAAGTATTTATTTGATTCAATCTGAAAAGCCATTTTTCAGTGAAAAGTAGTCTGAATTTAATATGTGACCAGCTCTGGTGGTAAAGTAATTGACCAATGAAGTTGAAAAAATGTCCCAGTGCCTACTGGAATTCCTTTGTGAAGAACAGATGCATCTAGTGGGACTGAAGTATAGTTGAAACAGGAGAAAATATTTGGAAGATCTTGCTAAAAGTAATTTTTCATCAAGGACGTTAGCACCCTATTTGTCAAAGCATTCAGAAAGCTCCCTAATTCTGCTGGACTCATTGCTAATGCTGCTGCCTATGTTGGGACAGTAATAATCTCCCATTTAATAGGAAGACACATTCTTTCATTTCGGGTGAGGATTTGCAAATGGCAGTCTATTCATTCATTTATCAATTCCAGATGTATTAAATAGTCTTTCAAACTGAAAGTGGGGAAACAAAAATTAGATTAATTGCAATATGGCAACGGTCTTCCGTACATTGTACCATGGTTTCTGCCCTCTAAGGACTCCTAAATCACTTCAACTGCCATTTTGGTGCCTTGGCTGTATTGAGAGCAGTGAAATTTCCAGCCCTGACTTCATTCAGGATGAGCCACCACCACCTGAAGTGTTCTTTGTCTTCCTACTTTTCACCTGTCTTTCCTCTTTAAAATCCCTCTTGCCCTTTCTACTTCCAGCCTTGCATTGCCTGGATGCTGCTCTGCTCCTCCATTCCCTCTCCGCTTGCGCTGCCTGGTGTGAAGACGTGTGTTAACAAGGGCTTCATCAGCAGATGTCCTGTCCGGCTTTTGGTGGGGAGAAACTCCCTGTCCTGTCCTGTCCTGTCTTTCTTTATGCTCTATTCCAGTACCAGACACATGAGAAGCTGCCGCTTCATTCACAGCCACAGCGAGAGGCAGGCTTTCTAGAGACAGTGCAGCTATGAAGTCCTCCAAGGAGGGCAGCTCATGGAAGTTGGAGGAAAAGCATTCTTGGTTAAGGACACTCAAGCTTAAAATGTGGAGTGAGAGAAAAGTAAATGAACCGCATCACTGCTATTTTTAACACTGTGAAAGGCAGCATTTTCCCAGTCTTGCAAGGACAGAAAAAGGAAGCAGTGGCAAATCCCAAACCAACGGAGCACCCAAAGCTCAGGGAACGTAAGGGGTTATGCAGAAGTGCAGAAGCCACTAGAGACAATGCACTGCACATCACGAGTGCCAGTTCTTGCTGTTAACGTGGCACAAACTATGTATGCTCCCTGCTTACTTCTCTGTGAGAGATGGGCAACTTACCTTGCATCTCAAGCGGGCGTGTGCGAGGCAAAAGCATACAGATAGACAGAGCAGATGGAGAACACATGAGTCAAAGCACGCTCTGTAAACAGACATTACAGAAGAGGATAGGTGGAAGAAGACTATTTTTTATTAAGAACTCTCAGCATTTCCTTAGGAGCCTATTCCTTTAGCATAAGGAAACAGTCCTTCTTGTAAGGAACTCAAAAATACTTGTTTTACTGATTGCTTTGGTAGAGCTGTAAGTTTTGGGAATCCGAACTGTAAGATGAAAGCTCAGCACTGATAAATGATATTTGCGTAGGATGTATGCATCTTAGCCTGGAGGCTGACACAGGCTGAATATGTAACATACAAGCTGTATATTTCAAAGAGAAGATATACAGCTTCCCAGCATTTTCTCATTTCCGTTTCAGTTCTTCATTCTTTCTTAATCTCTTTTTAAGAAAGAAGGAAAGGTGAGGAAAGTCTCTGGACACCATGTTTTGTGGGGTTTTTTTTGCATTTGCTGGCATAAAAAAGGGAAAACCATGGGGAGAAGGATAAAATGGGAGCAAAAAAAGCCATAATGGTAAAAATCCAAACCACTGGAGTTTAAGTTTTGATGAAAAAACAGATTTAAAAAACACTTATGAAAAAGAAGGTTCTAGCTAAAGACAAATGTTTTGGGGTTTTTTGATGGATATAGCTTTTAATTATTCTATTCAGATTGTGATACCTTCCAACTACAAACTGCTAATCAGTATAAAGTTTTAAAATGCATCACAAGATACATAATGCACTTTAATGTACCTTATTAACATACTTTAATAATGTCCATACATAGATACATTAATATATCCTGTATATATAAAACTCCTCCCATTCGATGATATCAGACCTAAGCTATCAGTCATCTTAAAATGTCATGCACCTGCAAAATAACATACATTGTTGGTTACACCATGAGCATGTACGTATGAGAGCTACATGGATCTTCTCAAGATCCCGATAAGGAATTTTGGTTTCTAGAGGCGCATCACCTCTTTCTTTATTTTTTTTCAGAAAGAAATTTGATGTAAGTTTTTATTCAAGCCTACATACAACCACGCAGTAAATATATGCGTCACCTGGCAGGTCAATTACTCTCAAGGTTTCCACCCAAAGATGAAGTCCTCTACGATTCACTCTCCTTCCCCTCCTCTCTCCTTGTCATGCTTGAATTTTGATGTTTGTTTGCTGAAAGGATGAGTTAACTCAGAGGCAATACTGCTATATGTTACCTGCCAAAAGAATGGCCAGCAAGGAGGGCCTGTTTTATTTCCCTCAAAGCCGTGTTGCCATAATATCATATTGCATTTGATATAGTCAGATGACTCTTACAGTCCACATACAAATGGAAATGATGTTGCCACTTCTGTGTCTCAAATCATCTTTTCCACAATGACCGGATTACCCAAAACCACTTAGATAACCTTGGTGCAGTTTAGATATACAAGAGAATTTAGCATAACCAATGTTTTTTGCCAAATGTTATCTTTTAACACTTCCTCCTATGAATCCTAAACCACTTTTTGTTATTCATCTCACTAACCATTCATGGATGAATGGCAATTGCTGAATGTCTTAGAAACAACACCTTGAAAATGTCATTCAAATCAATTTTTCAACAGCATGAAGGGCTAGGAGGTAATTCACACTTCTTTTATAATAATATTCTATAAGAGGTACTGTAGTCATCCGCCTTCCTGCCACCCCCTCCAAAAGTAAAGGATTATAAATTCACTCTGATTTAGTGTAACCAAATGTACCAGGCAGAGAAAAACACTGCAGACAGAATATGCTATCAAGGCTGGTAAATCATGAGAAAAGCCAACTCCACCATTGCCCAAAAGCTAACCTGTTCCCCCTCAGCTCAGCAAAAGCACAGGAGGAGAATTCTGCAAGGCTGAATTTTGCTCCTGTAAAGAGCAATTTATCCATGGCCAGCAACTTCAGAAGCATCCAAGCCCAGCATCTCAAACGCTGCCTCCTTCTAATGAGAGGAGCTCAGAACCCCTCTTTGGTTTCTTTTATCAGCTACTTATTAACACCCGTAGGGTCCTTCTTCCTGAAGTGGTATGTGTACCTTAGGGGTTCACTGAACCTCTCTCCTGATCCTCAGATGTCAAGACAGGATTATTCCAGCATTTGCCCTGAATGTAAACCCAGCAGCAATTCAAGCCCCAAGGCTGGAACGAAGGGACTAGCTGACCCCATGGCTAAACAACTGTGTCATCCTCTGAAGTGGCAACTGATGAACGAGGAGATACCAGCTAAGAAGTTCCTGCCACAAGATCCGTCCTGTATCTGACATTTGAGACCAGTTTCTGCTGTTGGCACTGTGTCCACGAAGCACCCTAAACCAAAGCAACAGCAGATTTGAACCACAGCTGAGGAATGCATAAAGCGACCAAACGCAAACCATCTCTTTTCAAAGTCTCTCTGTATTACTGACAGCAGATCTAAAAAAGCACCAGCACCGCTATTGCTAAGCTAATTTCCACGGGATATTCTATGTACACAGGCTAAGACTATGCCAAAGGAACAAAAAAAAGAGGGGGAAATATTGCCTCTTTCCTCTAATCAGACATGCAGACCAGGCATCTTCCTGTAAGTCAGTTCCTTTCAGGCTTTTGCCTCTGATAAATCTTACAGCTAACGGTGGACCCACTTTTTAGCACGACATTTGAACCTAAGCTCATTGCTTCTGGTGACTTCATACGAAGGCTGCTGGCACCACATAGTCAAGGACACCGTAGCTCAAACTCCTCTCAAGGTGGATGCTGCATAATCTTTCTCTCATTTGATGTACAGAACTGCATGCACTTGCTGTGAGCCTCAGCCTTGCAGGGCTGCTGGGAGGCTGTAAATATTCTGCCATATTCAGGGCCTTCTCCAGCTCTCCTGGTCAGAACAGTTTGATGCTCTTTCAGTCTGACCACTACCTCATGTAACACCTGGAAGGAACAAAGCTGACTTGCAAGCCAAAAAACCCCCTCCAAACTCCAACTTGTTTCAATCCTGCTGGTTTTCAGCATGGTCCAAGACAATTCCCACGGTCTCCATCATGGTGCTGAGGAGCTCATCTCATGCTCGCCTGGTAAGACACCCTCCTCCCCACAGCTCACCTGCGAGCACCGCTGAGCACGACCACCGCTCTGCGCAGCATCTCCTGCACAGTGGAAGAAACACCCCAAGAGAGAAGGGGACCTTCTACGGTGCCTCGTTTCTAGGCTGCTGCAGGCCCAAGCAGGTCTCTCAGGTAGGTCAGGGGAGCTTCAGAGACTGCCCAGCCCGAAAGTAAAGCTATGATGTCTCAGGAATAGCTTTTAAAGCAAATTCCTCATGTTGTTTACAGGTTTGGACCTTCCCATTTTTAAAGCAGTTGAAGATTTAACCTCCCCATGGTGCTCCCCAGCTTCCTATTGAACTGCTCGCGCGTTGTCTGTCTGTCCCATCGGAGAACATTTCCTGTTAAAAGAATTTTTGGCACGGCTGCTTTGTTCTGCGCAGGGAGCAGAAAGTCGATGCACAGATTAGCAATCGATTTTCTGAGAAGTACCCCACAAATCAGGTCTCCTCTCTCTGTTTGCCTTCACATTTCTGCTGGAGCCTCTATAATTAATTTAAACAGATACAAGCACTTCTCCTCCTCTCCTTTTTGATGCGAGCTGTTCCAACAGACTGTGCAGCGAAGCTGCAGCAATTCAAAGGCTTCCGCTCCCTGCGCAGAAGGGAGCAGCTGCAGAAATAGCTCTTTGAAGAGGAAATGGCACCCAATGGGACTGGCAGGCGGCTCCGAGCTGAGCTCAAACAGCCCCCAAAGTCCTTGGGAGCATCTGAGGACATCAAAAGAGGAAAAGAACTAGGCTGGGAGAAGCCTGAAGAATTAATTTGAAAGACTTCCCCCCCGATCCCCGGAGCTTTCTTCTGTGTAAGCAGCAGGGTCTGAGAGGAAGAGTCTTCCTCACATTTGGCTGAGATGATCCTATTCGTATTGAAAGGCTGGAAATACAGAGCTGAACATGAGGGGTTTAGTTATTAAACTATAAATGTATAAATATGTATATAAACACAAGCATATAAAACATTTGTATTCCTGTATATTATTAAAAAGCTAAAAAAAGCTACTGTATTTCTATTAATAAGTACACTACAGTATTTCAAAGTGACCATAAACCACTCACAGGGCTTCACGCATGTTTAACTGGTTAACTGATGGATTCACTAAAGTGATTTATCTCAATGAAACTGTACTTTTTTATGATGATTGCAAATATTGTTATTTACAGCACAGGACACACTTTACTACTATCCTATTTAAGTGATTTATAGCAAATTCAACAGACAAAATAAAGAAACCTGCTTCATATATATGAAACTTGTGCACAGGTACATACATAACCTCTCCATCCCCACAGCGTGTAACACCACTGACTTATGGCTGAACTTCGTAACTGATGGAAATTTCTAGTGCTGATTTAACAGGCTCCAGACCTATCGGGGATGTACCCAGTGAAGCCCTGTGGCCTGCGCCGCTCCTGCAGGACTAGCCCAGCTGGGGGGGCAGTTCAGACAGCAGTCAATTTTTAGTGGCAGGCCCACAACAACAGTATTAGACCAAATGCACGTTCTTTTCTGAAAGCTGTGTGCTTCCTTACTTATGTATAAATAGATGCCATTTTACTACACTCTGCTACTGCGCGTAACCAACATGTTGTCTAGAAAAAGAACTGACACAACACATCCTCCAAATGCCTCTTCTTTGTCAGATTGCGCCAGTTATATACCCACCGCGTCAAACTTCTCCATCTTTGTCCTCCTAACTGGCAAATTCTGCCTTTTCCCATCAATTTCACATCACTCTTCTCCACTTTTGAATTTTGCTTTTGGAAGAATTTAAGTCCACGGACATACAAGCCTGAGACAGGCGGTGCGCAGACCTTCTGTGCCTGCCTATTTAAGCCCACTCTTCGGCACATCCACTGGCAGAGATGTGGAGAACCTTTTTTCTGAGACTGTGCTGAGTTTGGCAGGACAACCCTGCATCCTGGCAGGAACTGCCCTCAGACAATTTTGCTGCATAAACAGTTTTGCTTTGCTATTAACGTTGTCCTGATATTGCCCAACAAATCATGATGAAGCATTATATTGTGACTATTTTATTATACATTGCAATGAATTGACTAATGAACTTGATTAAAAACACTTCAATTTTCCTAAGCGTTTAGGCTTCTTAACTGAGGTACTAGATGATGTGGGAAAATAATATAGGGAACTAAGATGAGGTCAGCGGAATAACTCTCATTTGCACTTTTCTCTGAAGTGCAAGATTTGCTGATACTCCTCGACACTTCACATCTTAGTTGTATTTTCAATGTCTGACGGGGTCAGCTGTTGAGAGACAAAACTTCCACAGCCAGTTGTTTATACTTCTGACAGCAAAATTAAAATGCAGAGCAGGAAATAAACTGAAAAGGTCTCATACTTGAATGGAATATAAACATTCTGCTTAATTAGGTCACTAAGCATATGTTTGTTTACTTGGATTTTTTCTCTCTGGCAGTTCATCTCTGGGTAACACAACTACCTCGATGGAGACAGTGGAATTCCCATGGCAGATAACATGAAGTTGGTAATTTTGGAGCCAGAAAAGTATGTGTCTCAGCACTAGTTCAAGTACCTCATAATGAAGAGAGCTAGCATGCGAGAGCAATACGTGGCTCGCTGGCTTCTATGTCAGGTTGGTGTCTGCACAAAGGACAGTGGAGCCACCAGGGAGCTGGTTATAGCTCTCTGAATTTCTGCCTGTCCCTGATTTACCTTCTTGGTTGACTGTAATGCAGAAAAGGGTGTAGGAGCTAGCGATGCCTACTCCATACATATGGAAAATATTCCCATGTTGCAAACCAAGAGGCACAAGCAATATTGCTGCCTACATTCATCTCAATCACTATATAATTTTTTTGGAAGGACTGCGGGGGGGGAGAGGCTTGAAAGTCTTGTGCGGTTCCCCAAAAGCTGACCAGGGAATCAGAAAATAATTACAGCTTTTAAAGAACTCAGTGCAGTTGTCCTGAAGAGAAATGGCACCAGCAGCTCGCAGTGCCGGTCTGAGTTCAGAGTGACCCTCTCCCTAGAGCTGGCTGGAAGCAAATTGAGTTCCTGATTTTATTTCAGCTGAACAAACTCCTGTTAGTCCACTGTACCCTGAAGGCATGAAAGCCAACTCTCAGCTTCTCACTGTTGGCACACGGGGCCTAGAAATCCCCGTATCAGTTGTGCACACGCTATCTAAAGCAGAGCCTTTATTTTAAGAGGTGAAGAAGGCCAGTTACGAGGAAGAGCTGAAGAACCAGCTTTACTGCTGCGATTCAGTTATTTGCTAATGCTGAGGCTGAGGAAGGAAATGCTGAATCCTGGGATTCACAGGAATACCCACAGGCCCAGAAACCCTAAGCCTGACCCCTTCTGCTTTTTGTCTTGTCGTTATTCTGTTCACAGGCTTCAATCCTCACCTCCTTTATGGCTCCCTGTGACAGACTTCCCTCTCCACTGCCCTTTTCTTCCTTGCCATGTTTGCAGGTCCCCTGGCCAGCCTCTACCTCCTCAAACAACTCACATGGGACTCTAGATCCATCCCTTAATGATCTCTTTCTGCTGCATCCTTGTACACTGGCTTCCATGTGGTTGTTTCTTCCCTGTCCCCCACACTCACTGGGCACCACCAAGGAAATGGTAAGGACATAGAAGAGCTAGATTTGCAACAGCTCAAAAGCCACAGATTGCCACATGTCCACCTTCTAAGAGTCTTGAATTTTGGGTCCTATGCTTAAGCTCTGCTTTCCCAAGGAATACGGGACCAACACTCTGCCATGTCTCAGTGCCACAAAGGTGTGAAAGCATTTGAGTCCTGCTGGGGAAGAGGTGTCTTTTGCACAGGGTTCACAAGGAAATCATTGGAGCCAATAGCTTGAATGTTGCTATTGCATTTGTCATAGGCAATGAACCTGACTGCCCGTGCACACATCACATCAGTTGAATCTGCATGTTGCAACAAACATGCAAATAATTTTTTTAGAAACACATACCATCTTTAAATTCTGTAGATGTATTCAATCTCTGCTACTCTGAGATGCTACCAGGAAAACTGATTGTGGAGATAAAAAGGGAGAATAGAATACCACTGGTCAACTTGCAAGAATACCATTGGTAACCTCGCAAAGAAGAAAAGTCAACAAATCCATGTTGCTCAATACAAGACCTTGAGCTAAATCACTGAAAGGCATGCCTGTACAGACACATTCACTGCTTGCAGTTCCTGTACAGAAAATCCCTGTTCCTGACCACAGAAATCCCCAGCAATCTGGAGAGCAATGCCACCAAAAGTCCTTCCTGCTCCAGGCAGAAACATGTTCAGTCCTTCTGAGGACGGGGTACATGTGCAACTCAGTCTTTGCTACAAGACTGGGGTAGCATTACCTCTGTGGGACGATGGAACCAGTTGCCCACTTCTAACAAGCCTGACCCGAATCTATGGCAACTGAGGACTTCAGGAGCTTGCAGGTTAGCCAAATATCGGTAGATTGAAAATGAAAGTCCAGCAAAAGACATACCCCTACACAACACTGTCTCTTTGCCAAAATTCTGCCCCTTGTTCTAAGGATCAAGGTGTTGCAATACTTCTGATGTCAAAAGATATGATTTCTGATGATCCAGTTTTTACACATAACTCATCTGTGGTTTCTGAAGTTCCCTCCCAAAAATTCAGGTAGGAAGCTAACCCCTCACATGGAAAATTTCAAGCTAGGCTTTTTATCTTGATGAAGTCAGAAGTAATGGCAATTATTAGGCAAATTTAACTACATGCATGTTTCCACATAAAATCTGTCTTTACAAAAAATATGCACCAAAGGTGCTTTTACCCGTATCCTATTTTCTTCTACATCCATCTATGCATTATTTTTCTTGTTCATTTTACGAGCACAGGCTGCTTGGAACATGTACCCAGATTTCTTGTCTTCAGAGGTCCAAGCACACTTCTGGTGGTGCACAAAAAACCCTAACAATTTGCTTTTCGGTTTGCATTACAGGCCCAAACTGCAACTGAGACTCAAGGAAGACCTTCAGAGATGGCTGCAGTACAAACAAGTCAGCACAGGCGCTGCAGAGACAGCAGATCCCCCCCGCTACCGCAGACCCCTCCTTTTATGGGCCTGTGCTGAAAGCGGGACGTGGCTTTTGGAAAACTGCGCCTGCCGTTCCCCTCCAGATCCCAGTTCCAGGACGTGGAGCTTTAAGGACAGGCATGTTTTTCACAAATAGCCGGTATTTTCTGGACGGAGTACCACAGCAGTTGCTCCTCCGCTATCAGTCTCGCGTCATCTCCTGGGATGAGTTTTTCTGATTTCTCAATGTAGATTACTTGCACCTGGATGGGAATGATAGGGTGTTGGCAGAGACACTGAGCAGACAAGAGGAGAGGGGAGAAACCTTGCCAGCCTTTGTGTGTGCAACTGCTGAGTCAGTTCCACAGCCTCAGATATCCCCGCCCCCACAAACACAGGTGCAGATGGCCATATAAAAGTAATCTTAATTTGGCTGCTGCCCATATTCCACATTCCTCTTGGCTCCACTGGACCCGTTTTCCCACATGACCTCATCTCCCATGCCCTCGCGGCGGACAGCCAGGCAGGCAACACGCAGCCGATTCCCCAAACATCAGGAGTTGTTGTGGAAGTGGGAAGGAGATGAGAGTCTGATACAGGCGAGAGGAAGAGCAAATAGGCATGCCTGGGTCTGAGCCTTTGACCCCCAGACTTCCCCCACACCCACTGTAGTCTGGAAGCCAGATCCTTGGAGCGACCGGGCTGCCCTTGTGTCCTTCCGCCCCAGCAATAAGGCAGGGGCTGCGGGAGATCCCTCCATGCGAAGGGCTCTGCCGGTACCAAGCTGCTCTGCACAGAGCCCGGCAGCCCCCGCTCTGCCCCTGCCTGACTGAGGGAACCGGCCAGGCCCCTGCCCCTCTCCATACTCAGCTCCAGGAAGCTGAGGACTGAGATGCCGCTACATGAACAACTTCAGTGGCAGCTTGAGGACCCACGGCTAATCCCTGCACCCGTCTCGACACATGAGTTAATACTGAATATAGCTACACCATACAGAGCTCACAGACGTATCCAAACACAACCGCCGAAGATTAAGAAAGTTAAGTTTAACCTGAGCAACCCTTAGCTGTGCTGTTGACTACCGTGCAAAGTTTTCCTCCACTGACTATATTCACCTGCCTACAAAAGAAGAGTAAACCCTTTCTTTTAACTTCAGCAAAACGATCAGCAAGTTGTCACGTTCACCATTTGCCAGGGAGACCAATGAAGCCAGAGCCAGTGGCAATGAAACGCGTGACATCTGACCAAAGGTGGTTTCCATACAGTGTTTCAGTTTCCAAAATGAAGCCACTTTGCATGCACAGCTAACAAACTTTGTAACTTGCCTGATTTGCTTTTGAGGGTCTCTTATTTTTCCCCTCTTCAAAAATTTTTCAAAGAAAAGTGAATAAACAATAACTGGTTGATTTTGATTACAGTAAAGCAGAGGCAAAACCTGGAGGACTTCGGATAGCAAAAGTTTCAGGAATTCACAAGCAGTTTGAAACAGGAAAGCAGACTGGAAACCATGACACAACTTGACTGTAGGGATCACTGCTTCAGCTGCTACAATCTGGTAAAGCAAAATCAAAATCTGCAGTGCTCAGATGTGTATCATGTTTCATGACGCATATCTAAGAACCACCCATTCCCCCGTCTCATGTTTAGCATATCCCATGTGTTAGGGCAAAAAATAAAAACCTGAGCAATAGGCACGAGAATGACAACACCATCGGGAGCCTCCTGCTGTTGGAGGATATATCGAGGGGAACTGTTGACTGTCAGCTTGGCTGAGCTTCAGATTTGCCCTAAAAATGGTGCAACTGGCTGAGAAGAGCTGGGATGACAGGGTGAGAAAGCTTGCCATCGGACAACTATCAACATAAGCGGGTGGCTACCTTCCCCTTTACTGGGCTCTCACAGAGACTGATCGTAAAGGGAACACTAATAAATACCACCAAGCGTTAGGTACAGCCTATGCCAAGCTCAAGCAAGGCTGTGAACACAGGGCAGAGGCCGTGGCCTCGTGGACTGGGGCAGAGGCACGGAGCAGCACACAGGTGTCTGCATGGGCACTGTGAAGCTCGTGGTGGGAAGGAAAAAATGAAGTGCAAGAGGAAATCCATTTTTAACAAGTTGCTAAGAGGCACTCTGTGGCTATTTAAATCTGAATTGTGTAAGCAGTGCAAATGTTAGGACTGCCCATTATATTTCCTGGGCTGGCTGGGGAAGAATCCTGTTTGGCATCTGCATACGCTGCAGAAAACGCTCAACGTTGCATCTACACCTTTAGCCTCCTTTAGGGCTATGACCATATAGGTCAGAGACCTTCTTCCCATCGTAGTCATGAAGTTGCTTTGCAACCTTTGCTGTCTCCTAGGGAGAAATACTGAGTGGGAAGCTTTACTCTTTCTGTCAACCTGGACCACGGTCATTGCAATTTCCCATGGTTGCAAACTGCATCCAAAGATCCTACGGGCAATCTCTTGCACATGAGCTCTCGGCTAGGCTTTAGGTTGAAATCATGCTGTGAACCTGGGAGAAGGGAGGGGTGTGGGAAGGAAGAAATGAGAACAGAAGGGAAGGATACCACTAGAGCCAACAGCACGATGGAGAAGTGGAGATATACAGGAAACGTGTCCTTACCAGAAATGCAGAACATAAAATTGTTGACACGACAACCTATGTGAAACAGAGCTACACAAAATACTATTAGCAGTTTTGGAGGTGTGGATGATCAGAGTAGCAAGGAAGAAGAAACATCCTAAATCTGAATCACTATCTGTCCCCGAAACAGACAGCTAATTAATTTTTGGTTTTAAAAGTTGGAAGAGATCACTGATCATTTGAATATGTTTCATCATGACTGAAAACAAGTAAGGAAAAACCTAACTTACAAGTACCAGCAAGCCATGTTTGGGATGATTTATTTTTATTAGAATTTTTTTTGAAAGAGCATTTATAAAAATCCAAATATAGATTTGTGGCTCTGTATGTACGGTAAGTAGAACATTTGGTTGCACTGTGGTCTTCTCAGTGGTATTAACCTGCAGCCTCATGATTCATTATTTATAACCTCACTCTCTTTGTGAAGTACCAGGTCACAATCATCATAAACCCCAGATATTTCACATCAGAACTAAATTTTTGATTAGCCTTTAAGAACGAAAAAGGAGGAAAAATTAAGTCACCCAAATGGGCAGGATAATTAGATTCTGCGGGAACACACAACAGGACAAGCAGATCACGTCAACAAGAATTTCAGTTCTAATACGCTGAGCGTGAATAGAAGCTCTTGTGTCGTGCTTGTCAAAAGACCACACGCAACATCTTGGCCATGTAAGCAATTACCATAACCTTCTGTGGACCTGCAAACAGCAAAGTAATTCCAGAAGTGAACATGCGCTACCGATCTCAGCTGGTAAAATTCAGCCCTGCTCCTACTTCTACAAGTTGTGGCAGTCCAAACTCTCATTAGGCAGCAAGAATTCGGGGCAAGGATCATCCTCTACTATGTGCTTTGTACCGTGCCAAGCATGAGGGGGTGGAAGACTAGCTGCTACACAATATAAATAATAGTGATTCATCTTTCTGATGCCTCACTATTAAGTTTGATTACCTGGCTTGACTCACTTGAGGTCTGTAATGGCTTCTGTGGGTTGTCAGAAACCTTATTTCCTCAAGCTGTTTATATTGGTGAAAAAAACCCCAACACACCTGCCTCCTGAGAGGATGGGTTTGAGGCAGGACACAACACAGCCTTCTCCTCTTCATGCCAGTGAACGCAAGTTTGCCTGAGCTGCCTTTGAGGTGATGAGGAAGGGTGGGAATCCAGGCTCTGTATCTGCAGCCAAGAGCAGCTTATCTGTAGCTCAGGTGAGAGTTCCATTTTGGGTGAAACATGTGCTCCACATTGTACTACTTCTTCTCACCCCTGCAAGGGACTGGAGGTTCCTTCTGTTCCCTGAGGGCATGGGGGCACATGCAGGAAGCAGGTCCTGGTGCCCTTGCTCCACTCTAAACTGTGTCCTTGGCTGAGCTGCTGGTGCAGCAATCTTGGGGAAGCAGATATATGCTCATTTTAATAAAGGCTTGTCTCTGTTAATCCATCTTGTCCGCATTCTCTTCAAGATCCAGACTCTCACTCCGTCTGGGACTCCAAATGACTGGGACATTTGGAAAAAAAGCAATGCTTTGTTACTCCAGCCATACTCATCTATCATTTGTTTTTACAATGACCCATGCACCTCTTTTGTTTCTTTGCAAGACCCTGTCACAGCTTGATCAAGCCACTACCTATTCCACTACCTATTTCTACCTGTCCTCTCTTTATCTGTGTTTAGGTACTGTGCTTTTACCAGTACCGGACCAGAATTCAGCAATCTTCAGCTTGTTCAGGGCCATGGTCTTTTCAGGTTTTGGTTTTTTAGGCTAGAGTTTAGCCATGTGGTTACCCAGCATGTGCCCCTGCAGCTCTTACTCCCAAGAGCTGATGACTGCACTGCCAGCAGCATCCTTAATCTCCAAGTACTGTTCTTTTCAATGGAAAGAACAAATTGCTGATGAAAAAGTTAAAATACAAAAAAATAAGTTTTTTAAAAACAGTCTTCATGCTTGCCTCTTTTGCCTAAATGCTAACAAACTCTCTACCTACCTTTGAGAGTCTAAGTTTTGAAACTGTTTGTTTCAATAACCAGTCTGATTTTGCTGGACAACTCCTCCACACCAGGACAGGATTCCTTTCTAATTCCTATATCCCTTCAGTGCATGATTTTCTCTTCATCCCTTCCTGGCATTGTCCTTTAACTATGCTTATGGAAACATATTTGTGGAAAAATCACACCTCTCTTTGGCCTCCACTATTTCCCTTCTCTTCCACCCAAGACCCATGACCAAACCCCTCCTATCATTAAGAAGGCTTCTACACTCTACAAATACCCAAAGAAAGACAGAGACACCTCTTCAAGTACACCACAAAATTAAATCTTGCAATTAACAGCAGTTACAGGCACAGTAACAACTTCAACTAATTATATAGTTATGAGGTGTTTCAAATACCTTCTTCCAATCCACTCCCCCAGCTAAAGCAGGTGAAAGAAAGCCTTCCAAATTAAACTCTTGCAACTTCTAAAAGCAACGTCACATCTCTTCCTTTTTGTGCAAGGAATCTCACACTGGTGAAGTTCAGTCAGTCACAGCTTGAACTGCACCTCCAAACACCTGCTAAACATCCACAGCGTGAGGTAGACAGGTTACATCGTACACTCTTGAAGAGTAAAGACCATAAATCTCTCTTGTGTAGCCAGTGAGAAGCAATTCCCTGTCAGCAGACACAAAAGAGGAGGTGTGAAGATAACCTTCCCCTATCTGTGTTGCAGTAGCCTCTGAAGGCTGTAAATCTCTGCAGAGCAGCCATTACAATGATGGCTCTGCATGTTGTGCTTGAAGAATAGTGACATTTCATCATCTGCCTACCAGGGATGCTGAATCAATGGAGAAGTATTTTACAGTTTTCCAAGGGCACGCAGGGCCGGCAACGCATGCTGCTACTACATCTGCTGAAGCTTTTGCGCTGCCCACTCACGCATTATTAGTAATTTTCTCATGTGCTTATAATGGACTTATCCCGACACCTCTGCCAGATGTACCTCTGCAACCTACCCTGCTATGCTGCAGAACCTCTGCTCAAATAACCTTAGGTTAGCAAATGCACACCTTGGCTTCTTGCTTTCCTGGGCTTGCAACAGTGGCTGATACTCAGCACTTTTCTACTTCTCCATATTGGAGAAGAGCAAAAAGGCAAATGACAGCATTTTAGGTCGTATGCAGTCGAGCAAAGGTCACCTTGAATCAGGACTGATGTTAGCTACTGCTTTGTTCTATGGTCTCCTGAAAGACTCATTTCCTAAGTCACTAAGCATAGGATAGACTTTTCCAAAGCTATCTCTGCACCCAGAGCCCACATTCCACTCCCATGCGAGGGGGGTACTTCGGAGCCTAAGACCCACCCATGTTTGAAAAGAAGACTTTGAAATCAGAGAATCAGAGGATCGCTGAGGTAGGAAGGGACCTCTGGAGATCATTTAGCCCAAACTTGCTGCTCAGACAAGGGCTGACTAGAGCAGGCTGCACAGGGCAGTGTCCAGTTGCATTTTCAGTATCAGTAAGGACAGAGACTCCACAGCCTCTCTGGGCAACCAGAGATCTAGCGTTCAGTCACTTTTACAGTAAAAAAGGTTTTTCTTATGTGACCTTAGCCCAGTATACTATCTGAATATTTTTCTTCTCCTCTCCATGGAACCCCATAAGTTGCCTACATGTTTGGGGGAAAATTCCTGGAAGCAAAGTATGAGCAGGAAGGGTGGGTTCCCTGCCATCCATACATTAGTCTTAAGTTTTTAAAACAAGAATTTACAGCATGGGTTGCTAATACTGAAAAGGGATGTTTATTATTGCATCTATATTCTAGCTCACAGCCAGCATAAATTACACAAACATTACGGAGTCAGCCTTCAAGAGAGCCTATCTCACAGCATAGAATCATAGAATCATAGAATCATAGAATCATAGAATCATAGAATCATAGAATCATAGAATCATAGAATCATAGAATCATAGAATCATAGAATCATAGAATCATAGAATCATAGAATCATAGAATCATAGAATCATAGAATCATAGAATCATAGAATCATAGAATGTTTTGGGTTGGAAGGGACCCCTAGAGGTCATCTAGTCCAACCCCCCTGCAGGAGCAGGGACACCGCTAACTAGATCAGGCTGCTCAGAGCCCCGTCCAACCTGCTCTTGAATGTTTCCAGGGATGGGGCCTCCACCACCTCTCTGGGCAACCTGTTCCAGTGTTTCACCACCCTCATTGTAAAGAACTTCTTCCTTATATCTAGTCTAAACCTACCCTGGTTTAGTTTAAAACCATTACCCCTTGTCTTGTCACTGCTGGCCCTACTAAAAAGATTTTCCCCATCTTTCCTATAGGCCCCCTTTAGGTACTGAAAGGCCGCAATCAGGTCTCCCCGCAGCCTTCTCT
>NW_009260493.1:3898220-3944238 GCF_000687185.1 Egretta garzetta
ATCCTTTCTTCCCCCAGCCTGTACTGATACCGAGGGTTACCCCGACCCAGGTGCAGGACCTTGCAGTTGCAGTCACCTTTTCTTCCCTCTTCGCTACCTCCCTGTTACCAGTGCCGATGAAATTCAAGGGTGGAAGAAGATTTATATAGGATACTGATGGTGCCATCTGTCTCTGAGGTTCATGAGCAGGATGAAAACAATGCTGTTACTTTACCCATCCCTTGGTACCTAATGGTCAGTCTAAGAACATCATACAGCATCTATCCTCTGCACATCACAAGAGGAAACAGGGCTTTCCAATAGGAATTATCTACCAGAGGCAGCCTTGCAGCCAGCCACCAAGGTCACTGGGTTTTTCACCAGCTTGTCCATTAAATCTCCACCATTCTCTAAGGTTATTTTTCCAGTATGCTTACTAATATCAGGATTGGATGAGGAATCTTCCACACCCTAGCTAGCATTTTCTTCACCAATGGTGTTAACTTCAGGGACTTGTTGCTCCATTTTACAATACTTAGCTACCCATTATAGGCCCCAGTTATGTTTCAACTTCAAACCAAACCAAAAAGGTGGGAAAGAAATTCTCTGAAGTTTGGAAGCAAAACCCCCAGGTACGTACAGCACCATTGCTGAAAAACCAACTGATGTGACCTCTACGTGGCTGGTTTGGTTTGGTTTGGTTGAAGTGGCATCACCTGTGCTGCCAGGATTCTCTGTACTATAAAAATTATGAAACAAGCATAGGAAATGATGGGCTGACATGAGCATAACCAACTTCCAAGCAGTAATTAAGGTAATGCTACATGACAGTCCATGGCCAGGGAGGGAATTACGGGTTTTTCTTTGGTAAAACTGAGAAGTGAATGTGTCAGATCAGCTATCCAGCACAGCAAAAATAAGACAGCTTCCGAAGTAAGTACGAAGTGTAATAGCTGTACTAGGTTATTGTCTGCAAAGGTTAGAGATAACTGGGCCAAGACAGGATTCTTTTCCCTGAAATTTTATATTGAAATAAAAAAAAGTCAGCTGAAGTCAGCTTTGTCTGTACCACAAAATTATTGTCTATAAATATGTATAAAATAACTCAACATGAAAAGATTAGGGCAGACTAAGACTACTACATTTAAAGGACCTTGATGCTAACTGGAACAACAGATGATGATACGAAGTTAAGGATGACAGTGCTACACGCAAAATCAAATTTAGCTCATGTAAACTAACATGATAGTTAAAGGGTGTTCAAGTATAGCTTCCAGACGGAAGAGGGAAAGTCAGAAAAAACTTGTTTAAGATGATTTTTGATGACTTTCTTACGGGAAGGACATAATTGTCCAGTTCAGACTATGGTAAAAAGAGAATGTAGTGTCTTGCAGGAATTTTATCCCACCAAACAAAGCAATTTATCTCTACATATATGCACAGAACTGACGGACAGATACTGTGACAGAATAAATGTAAATAGAGAAAGTTGCCCCCCACATTTCGACTACATTTAAAAATTCTGAAAAATGCAACTGATAGATGGGCATAACTGAAGAAAAGCGCAACTTGCAAGTTTCTCAGTCCAAACAGCAGTAGCTTCTGACTACTGCTCTTTCACTGTTCACTGTTCCTTCTTTGCTAAGATTATGTTCTGTACTGCTTTTCAAGTAGATACCAGAAAATTTCTAATTGCAATAGGTACATTTATAGTGTCTCTCAGTAAAACCAAAATGCTACATATGAAAACAACTAGCAGCAAGATATTAATGTCTGAGGCACAAAACTTCTGAATTAAAGCACTATGCTTGTTAAGGAAGATGCATGCTTTCATTATGGACAATTATATTTATATCTAAGTCTTTAAGTGGAATTTATTAGATTGGTCCAGCAACTGACATACAATAACATGATTGTCAAATACATTATAAATTAAATATGTATACCAGAAACAGTCTCACTTCCACAATATGAAGAAGAAAATTCACTCTGTAAGCAAGACAAAGTGCTTTTTAAGCACTTCAAGCACTAGAAATGGGTGATAACCTCAATCTTGGAGTATGGGTATTAATTTCCTTCAGATCACAGCTTTCCAACGATAAATGCAACTGTTGAACCACCACCCTCATTACAAAGTAGGAATATAAGGGGAGGGCAAGACCTGTGCAGAAGAGGAAAACAGAAATACTGGATTGAAACATCAGGCTGAGAGACATGCTTCAAGGCTGCCCATGTCACGGCCAAGCAGCGATACTGAAGGTGACAGCAAGACTGCTGTACTGACTTTAAAGTCGACGGTAAGGGCTCAGTTCTCCATCAGGCTCAAGCTCTAGCCGCCATAAATGCAGAGCAAGAGCTCGCGAGCAAACATGCAAACCCTTCACCTTTTGCACTACCCGGTCATAACGAGAACTGCTACGTCAGCCTCCCAAAACGTAATGTAGCCTAAGAGATGTATCTACACAGAGACTCTACTACACCCTAACTCTGCACAGGCGGTTTATGTTGGCAGAAAGTTCCTTGACCAAAATACGCTACAATGACAAAAATATTTTTACAACTATAACCACATCCACTTCAGTATAGAAAGGAAGAGACATTGGGCAGCCTAAACCAACTCTGCCACAGCAGCAAGGGTTTCAAAGATAGCTAGCTTTCACATATGTTAGCTGCCACAGATTCTGCCGCATTTCTTCTGAATCAGCCTTAGATATAAATGGATGCAAGGGGACGGCAAATGGTGGCTGTAGCGGGAGAAAAAGCCTTTGTTACCCTCTGCCACAAGATGCTTCCTTGGTGCAGGAGGAACGCTCCAACAGCTTCGTCCATGTTCAGCTTCTCCCGCTATTTGGCCACTACAGCTGAAAATGTGAGATCAAACTGGAGGATGCAACTTAAACTCTCTTCCCCCTTTTTCCTCAACAAGCATCAGGTTGGGGCGACGGGGAAAGAACAAGGGAAATAAAGGAACTATGAAATACATGATAG
The DNA here is from genome assembly GCF_000687185.1 of Egretta garzetta. NCBI lineage: Eukaryota > Metazoa > Chordata > Aves > Pelecaniformes > Ardeidae > Egretta > Egretta garzetta. The sequence goes on from NW_009260493.1 coordinate 3,901,188, forward strand.
TAACAGCAGCATTTTCTTAAAACCCTTCCGGAGAAAAGGCAAAGAGCACCAATTTTACACTCTTCTTCACGTTCCTCTTCCACACGCTCCCACCCCAGAGACAGGACACAGCAGAGCAATGAAAGCAGTGAGCTACGGTTTCCCTCCACCTGCCGCGCGGCCCCGGACTCACCCGGCTGGGAGCCCCGCACCTTGATGAACTGCACTGGGCCCAGGGAGGCAATGTGAAGTCCTTAATTAGTGCTGGTGGTATAGGACGCTATAAAGGCAATTGCTTGAAAGCACTGTATAGGCATGTACATCGTGGTTTGTTTGTTGGGTTGTTTTTTTTTTCCCAGAAGATACAGAACCGGCATATGATGATCTTTGCTTGTAGAACGCTGAATACTGATTTATTTCTCTTTTCCAGATTCTGACACATTTGCAAAATCCACTAATGCAGTTTGTTCGAGGAAGAAGTTGAAATGTGACCTTTTTATCAATTACCAAGAGAAACTGAGAGTTACACAGAGGTTTTCTTTCTTTGTTCTTGTTGGGTTTTGCTTGTTTCCCTCTGTGTTTTAGTTTTTAAACGCAAAAGGGAAGGAAATCATGTGTTTCTATAACTGGCCAGCGTTTCTCTATCACATCAGAAAATATTTTTGAAGCTTGGATAAAAAGAGTGACCAAATGTTTAACTCCCCCCCGCCAAATTCAATGTATTTTTCTTAAAAAAATCCTGTATTTGCTGTTACTTTTAAAGAGCAGACAGAGGCTTGGCCACACATCTTCTCTTAATATTAAGAAAAAAAAAAGATGTGGGCAAACCTTTTTGTGCAATTCTCTGAAAGTCTCAACCTTTGATAAAACAGAATGCCAAAACAGAAGTAGTAATAATGTGGTTGACATTAACTTGAACGGTTCAGTTGTTTAAGCTTTATCTGATTCTATGCTTCCTGCATATGGATAGTTTGGTTTCTGGGATAATAGCGATTTGGATAGTTATTTCATTATTTCATCTCAGCTGGGTTTTTGAGGAAATGTTAGTTGATTTGTGGGTATGTTGTTCTTATTTACCAATGAAATACTATATTCAAATACAGCAAAGACTTTTCCCCACTTGTTTTATATAAAAATAATAACAATTCAGCCATATCCCTGGAGGATTTATAATTGACAAAATCCTTCCAAGGGTTACTTTATCTTCCTTTTTTTGTTCATGCTTCCAGTCTGTCAGCAACTGAATCAATAATTAACTTGGACTGTCATGTTTTCTGTAACATAAATAGAACATTTAAAATAACAGCCCTGAAAAGCCCTATTTTCTTTAGGTTACACAACATCTCAAAAAAAGCAGGCAGCTGAAAACCACTATGCAATTGATTTTAATGTTTTGAGTTCCTAGGGCAAGTCAGCTGCAGGACATCCACGTCTGTTGTTCGGAGGCTCAGAGTGAAGAAGCAGCGACCACTCTCCACAGGTTTTCTAAACAAGCACACGACCATGCTCTTTGCTTTTTCACTGCCTATGAAAGTGTGGGGTTATTCCTAGCCTTACAAACACCTTTGATCTGGATCGGTGGGGACCCACCGAAGAACCTGCTTTCTTAGGGGCTCACAAAAGACAAAACCAGACAAGTATGCATTGCTTTGCAGGCAGCAGTCATCCAAAACGCCAATTCATGTGACTGCTATTAGCAAAGACAAATGCCTAATCTATTAATTAAAAAAAAAAAAAAAAAAAAAAGAGGAAAAAAAAAATCCTCACTCGTATCCCCTACCTCCAAATCTCTGTACCTATAGTAGCTGTGCCATGCTGTATGTTAGAGAGTTGGGACAGTATATTTCTTATTATTTTAAAGAGACAGGAAACACAGTGACATGACATCAATGGATATAAATGCAGTTGCAGCCACGATTGTCAAAACCCACTTGCCTTATGAAAACAGTTCTGCTCAGTTTCAGAAGAGTTGAATTATCATGCTTCATTATTCCTGATATATTTTGGTGGGGGAGAAATCCACTCCACACAAGGAATCTGCCAGAAATACTGTCTGCATTTAAGTATGTGGCGAGGTGTGATCTTATTTCTGGAGATATGCCGTGCTTGTTTGGTCTAAACCCAACAACGTACCACTGTCAAAAAGACAATGGAATATAATTACCGGGGAGGCTCTTTTGCAAAGAATCACATGAAGACAAATAAAAGCGGAACAAAACTAGTATAGGCTTACAGTTTTGTCACTATGGGCTTTTCTACGCCAAAGACAATTTACTACAATTTCTCAAAAAAAGAGGGATGAAATAACACTACTGAACCCATGTTTTCTAGATTAAGTGCTGAACAGCACAGCACACCACACTTCGCTAACTCTGGTCTGGTTCTAATAGTTTAATAATCCTTTCCTCAGGGGGAAACTAACACCAAAAAAGTACTAAAAAGGAAACAACACTCCACTACAGCTCGGGTTAAAGATTTTGCTGTTCATTTTGAACATAGGGGATCAGTTTAGGAAAACCACCTATTTATGAAGTAGCTGTTTCATAAATGGCAAAGAACGTTCATTCCCTGCTGGAACTGCTTGTGCAAATACACGCCTAAGACTTCAGCAATCTGCAATCTGCTGTCCTCACTACTGGGGACCTGGCTGCCCTCTCCACTCCCGTATCGTAAGAAGCAGCTATTTGATGAAGAGATTTGATGAAGCTCTTTCTCATGACATTCTGGAAAATGATTCAACTAATGGCTTGGTGGGCAGGTCCAATTTTTTGCCTCATTGTCTGTGTTCTGACTCCAACTCTGTATAATATTTTGGAGAAAGTTCGCCTTTTCTGTGCTGTGCCGAGTAAATATTTTGTCAGTTGTTAAGGATGAGCTACAGAGTAAGACCCGGCAACGTATCCAAATTCAGCAGCAAGACTTGGAACCGTGTTAGAACTTTTTCCAGATTGTGATTTGTAATGTATTTCAGAAGCCAGCAGAAAACCAACCACTTGAACTATTACAGAAAGGCTGAATGAACCCTTTTCAGAGCAGTGAAAATGTTTTTCCCCACAGCTGGGGGAAAAAAAAAAAAAATCATTAACGCTAGCAGAAAGGGCTGAGTGACGAAGGGTGAAGTTTACTTCTTGACTGCTCTACGGTGCGGCATGTTCCCCAACGAAGAGCAGCATCTGTGCTGTACTGGAGGGAAAGACCTCACCGGGATGAGGCGAAAGGGCCAGTGCTAATGCAAGGCTGTGACACCAAAACGCCCGTGTCAGAGACGCATCCGCATGACCTGCTGCTGAGGGGTGAGCAAAGCAAATGCAAACAGGGGCTGCCCTCCATCCTGCCTCCGCAGTGGAGCTATAGAGAAGGAGGCACAAATGAAGACTAAACAAAGACTCGTTTCAGGAACATAATTATTTGATCTCTGCTGCAGCCAGGCAATTACTAGAAGTGATGATCACTAAAAGTGAATTCCACTACTTAAGCTAGAAAAACATTCAGCTTATAAATTACTAAATAAAGAGAATGAAAAGTGAACACAACTATGCATCTCAGCATACATCTATAACAATGTCATGGTAACCACTTGTTTGTACTTTTTATGTTATGTCTAACATTAAATCTCTACAGTAGTAATCTGTGGAAAAAAGAAACAGATGATAGATCCATACATGTGGTGCTGTTTGGACCACTGAAGAAATAAAATAAAAAAGCACCTTCATTTCCAATAAAACAGTCCTTCTTCAAATACTTTTGCTAGAAGCTGTATTAAAATAATTGGTATCTTCAGGTTAGTATGCCAGAGAGATCCTGTCTCCCTTTTGCTGTTATGATTGCGGCCAGATAAATAATTTTTACAGTCTGCATGGCAAGGTACAACCCCCCTAAGCTGCTGAAAAGAATGCAAAAGACTAAAAGGGCCACCAGGAAATCGGAGACAGAGTGAGAAGACAGAAACTGAAAAAATAATGTTGCTGTCTGCAGTGGAAGGTATACCTGAGGAAATTTCTGTCACTACCCCAGCTACACAACAGTAATAAAAATGGCAAGCAGTTTCTTTTCCTTCCTTCCTTCCTCCCTGCCATCCATCGACCCACCCACTCTTCATTCATTCCCTCATCCCCAGCCCCCTTCCTCCTTTTTTGCTTTCCCTCCTCTCCTTCCTCTACTTTTCCCCTCTCAATTTTTTGATGCTTTTTTTGAGGTACAGACTTTACATGGGAGATAGCAGTAGGCCTTTTCTAGCAGAGGAGAGACTACAACTTTCTCAACCAGGAAAATTTCTGGACAACTTTTACAATCAAGCTGGCTAATGGTACTAGTCCCTGACTGACCTCTGCAACTTCTGGCATGCTCAAAGCAAAGAAAGCCAGTCCATGAGGGAAGGCCATATTGAAAAGCTCCTAGAAGGCCAGAAGGATTTAATTTTTGTTGCAGCTACACTTTGCTATTGGCAACAGCATCCCAAATGTCTCACTGAATCATCAGGCAATAAACTGAGACATAAATTGATAAAATCTACAAATTTCAATTTGTAAGAAGAGTAATTCTTGACAAAATTTACAGTTTGCACTGTGAAGAACATTTCCAGTTTTGTTTAGCACATTCATAAGCTTACCGTCTCACTTTCCCTTCAGCTTCTGGGACATCATGTCAGACAAACATATGCCCAGGTGGCTGCTTCTCCAGACCAACATGTTGTATGTACTGGTTTACCCCAGACATCCTTTACGTGCCAACCTCCCATGCCATCCAATTTCAGGACCTTACTGCCACGCTTTTAGGCCAATGGTTCCTCCGTACCACCTTCTCCCCATCTACTGGGTTGGACACATGCCCTCTGCTCAGCTCTCCCCTGCCATACCCCGACCTCTGGCTGCCCCCTCCTCACTGTTTCACAGCCCTCTCCTCTTCCTTCCCTTGCCTGTGGCTTCCCATGCTTTTCTCTCTCCCTCTTCTTTCTTTTCTTTCCCTCTGGAAAACTGCTCACATATCAGTCTTTTCTGATTTATCAGAAGCGAAGCTAAAGTGACACAACCAGCTGAAGAAGCCACAGGCAAAGTGCGTGGTTGTGTCCTGCATTTCTGCTGCATCTATAGCTATCTGCGCCCGCCTGAGACTGGGGCTCTTCAGCATGGCCGAAGGGCAACCAGCCTAGCAGAATGCTTCAGAGCCACCGGTCAGGCATGAAGGTACGCATGACGTACAAGTCCATACTTACTGATCAAAAAAACCACTGGAGGAATCCAAAACTTCTGGGGCAAGTCTAGAGAAGAACAGTTGGGTGCCTCGTGACATATGCTGGTTTCTGGTTTTAGAACAGCTTTCTAGTCACCTTTCAAAAGCAGTCAAAGCTACAGATAAAAAGAAAAATAGTTAGACTCTGAACAGACTTCCCCTGTCTTTCTTCCTGTCCTTTTCTGTCTCAATTTTACAACTCCACTGCAGACCAACCAGAAACCAGAAAGTCAGTACAGACTGGAAGATCCACCCAAGCGTCACAGTGCTTCAGCTCGGGACACTCGCTGAATCCCCTGGGATCCTGGATAGAACAACACAAAAAAGAAGAAGGGACACATTTTGGAAAATGCTAACCCAATTCATTCCTGCATGTTGAAGAAAAAGCATGAGGTGGCACAAGGATCTCCAGCTGCTCTTTGAAGGATTGCTGAAGCTCTTTTAAGATGATGATTTCCTCATATAAGCAAACACCACAACAGAGATGGGGCAAAGCATTAAACCTGCAGTCTCCTTTCAAGGTCCAGTCCCATTTTCAACCCCTATTTACATCTACTGTCAACCTAACTTTGCCCACTTAGGGAGGTCCAGTTGCCCCCATGGGGCTATCTACCTTCTCTCAGCTGGTGGAATTCGGGACCACCACACAACAGGACATGTTATTTTACATACACAACTGACCAAATCCAGGCAGCCTTTATTGTGTTATTTTTACCCAACGTTCTCTCAGGCAAATGTCAATGTCGGTTCCTGAATATAAAGAGAGTTTGCCTTAGGAGAAAACGGGTAAGAAACTCTTTTCCACTCACTTCAGTATCAGACAGTCTTTCATATCCTGTAACTTCTTTAGTGGCCTTTTGCCGACCCATGTAATATCGCATCTATCCAGATGTTTGAACCACTGTTTAAACGTACTCACTGGAAAACCCTACTGGTGCCACAACTGATAACAAGAGGTGTGGCAATTTTGCAACTACTTCTTAAATTTTAATTAAATGTTAGCCTTGAGGAACTGTATTAGCTCATATATCATCAGAGAGGAAGGGACATAACATAAAAAAACCTGCCATTGCCTCGTTCTGGTACACAGACAGTATTTTGGTGAGATTACAGGTGCAAATCTTTCAGCGTTTCAACAGCCAAAGTCCTTTCCTTTTGTGTCAAAATTGTAATATCAAGAAGAAACATCATGGAGCTCCAAAGCCATTCATGCATGTGTTTCTAATTATTTTCTTTCAGTCTGTTATCCAAAATTAGAAATTACATTAGTATAAGAACACAAGTTTTCTCTGTCATGGTTTATCTTTTCATCTTTGTGCTGGATCAAGGAATGAAGTCATAAGAATCTACTTATATATGTTAAAAATTATAGCCCACTTACATGTATTTATTTTTAGATAAAGCCAGTTAACTACCCTTAAAAACTAAGTGCAGTCCAAATAGAAGTCATTGCTTCAACAAATAATAAAAGGTATTGCTTTCCTCAGTAGTCTGTCTCCATTAGGCGTTACATGTGTTTACCAACTGTAAAATTTGACTGAGGTTAAGTGAATGAAGGGATCAAGTCAGTGACTAAGCGAGGAGACAGCAGGTAACAGAAGCAGGAAATTAGGTATAAGCCAACACAGGATTAACTACACAGACCCAGTCCTCTGCTCTACTCTGGCACCCGGCCTAGAGGAACGCACAGCGCATGCACGCTCACTACCTGCGGCCTGTTTCAAGCGGCGTATATGCACTGCCCATCCCTTCAGTTCTGCCACACTTCTGGAAACATAGCGCAGACATCAATTTTTTGGGCACGTGCACATTCAAGTCACTTGCTTAGAAGAAATACACCATTTTGGGGGTATCTGGCAATTCAGACTGCAGCACTTACTTTTTTAAGCCCAGTGACTGAAAGCAAGTTTCTGTAATTTTGTTTACTGCTGCGAAGAAATTCACACTGCATCTTGACAGCACATAGGATGACATATGATGAGGAAAGAGCTTAATAAGGTAGGCAAATATCAAAGATCAATTCAATCCAACTTGAGAAAAACATTTTAAAATTTTGCTTAGAAAAGTTCAATTATATGTATTTTTAAATCTGTGAACATGCTTCTTAAAAGAAAACCATTGGACAATTCCTCACTGCACTGAAAGGAATGGCCTAACTTGTATTGATGTCAAAGAGGTAAGACTTCATTGCATTATCAAAAAAAGAAGCTACATCAAATGACAAAATTAAATAGTAATATGTTTTGCAGGGTTGGCAGAGTATGTTCACAGCATGGGAAGGATAAAGACACAATACCAAATAAATGTCTTTCAGAGACAATAACCAAATTTGTGCACATTTTGTAAGCTTTTCCTTGTTATGTCCATTATCTAGCATTTTGAATGACGTATATTTGGCCCCTCTGAAGAAAAAAACCTAACTTGAACTTTATTTCAGGAACAATCTAAGAGAACTAATGAAGCTTTCTTAACTTCACCAAAAGGAAGACAATATAGAAGATGTCCTTACTTCTATTTTTGTGCTTCTAGACTATGTGAAAATGAATTAAGTGGTAAACAGGGGCACTAGAAGCAACTGGAGAAAAGATCCCTCTAGCACAAGCTCCACGAGGGCAGCTGTATGGCTATCCTTAAATGTAACGTATACCAAAGTGGAGGTATAGCTCACAGCATGACTGGAACTTCACACCACAGCCAGCCCAGTAGGTAGCCTTTGTAAATCACTGATTTAGGGAACACAAATCACTGCACAAGTCTTTTCAGCATATGGTGCAGAAAAGATACAGGAGGGCCTCTGGAGAGCCTAACACCTCCATTGCTCCTCTGGGGCATGAGTTGAACCTTTCAGAAGCTCAGTGTAGAAACTTGCCCACAGCTCCAACACCTGTGAATGACATATTTCTTCATATTTAATTTATAGTAATCTTTTTCATATTGCCATCCCATCTTCCACCCAAAGACCTAGTCAGGTCTCCTTCTTCTAGTAATTTGGAAGGACTGGAGTGTTGTGATTGAAGCTTTGGCTACACCTTTTATTTTTATCTAGATATGCCATTGATTTGTTGGAAGATTGCATTTGGGAGGGATGAGAAACCAAAATTAAGTTAACAGTGGGGTGGACTTTTTAAAAAAATTACTTCAATGGGTATTCTCTGCCCTTAATCTTGAGAACTGTAATGGACTACAAGTCTATGGAGGCAAACTTGACAAATTTTTAATCAATTTTTTCCTTTCAGAGTATAATTTATTATTGTTTCCAAAATTATCTTCCACAGACTACTGCAACAACAAACACAAGCCCATGCTATCAGAATATCATCTCACTGGCTGATCTAATCTCACTGAGAGAAAGGGAGGCCTATAAAAAATGTTTAAAGACTAAACAGTACAATTAGTGCCAAGTTTCGCTTGACTCACACTATATGGAAGCTGAGGCCCAAATAGCCAGTGTTCTTGTCTGCCAGAGGCCCATGTTCTCAAGTTCAAACATATTTTATATTTGCCAGTCATACTTCCAGTAATCACCAAGTTCTACTAAAGAAGACATTTAATAACTCGTATGACACCATATACTATATTTAATTTTCTCCTTAAAATGCATTAAGAAACATTTTGTAAAAACCAAATTCTTTATAAACAAAATGTAATCAGTATGGGTGTGTGTACCCAGATGTCTGTGTGAGAGAGATTTTGGAAACTAAAAGCTCTAATTCATCTTTTCTGAAAGGCCCTCGATTTTACAAGGTCAGACCAGGAACTTTCAAATAAAGAAAAAAACATGAACGCACAGAAGGAACACACATCTGTTATGCTGCAGTTCACACTGCAATCCAAAAGCAACACAAGGAAAGGCATGCAAACAACATAACAATTTTGGTGGTTCTGGTGGGATTTTAGATAACCAGGAAATTTTTGGTTAAGAGCAAACTAGAAAAAAAAAAAAAAAAAGGAAAAGAGCTATGAAAACTCAGCATATTCCAGCTATCCCCTCCGGCTGCATTGCTCTGAAGACGCTGCTGAAAAAAAAAAAAAGACAGAAACCCCTGATATTTCTGATCCTCCTAGAGGGAAGTAGAGAGTCTGTCAGTCTTCCTTGTTCCAGTTTGGAGGCTGTGCAAGTGTACACCGGTGATTTAAGACCAAACAGGGATGTACCAGAGGCCAGAAAATCCCTTTCCATAGGTTGTCTTAAACAAAGCAGAGCCGTGGGACGAAGGAGAGAGGAAGCGGTCTTGGGTGGCAGCCCATGGTTTGGGAAGGAGTCCAGGCTCCTGAGCACCCGCAGTGCCCCAGAGCGAGGACCACGGCATGGGCAGGGCATGGCTTCACTCGATCTCATCTAGAAGGAATCCTGGAAAACATAATCCCAGAATCTGTTGGGATTTGCAGACCTCCATAGAAAGGCATATTTGGAAGGAGTGCAAGATAGAAGCAGCCTCATTTCTAATAACTTAGGGAAGTCTGAAAGAAACTAGAGATGATGCTCATCTCTCCTGTAAGCAGGGAAAAAAAATGCCTTGTTTGACTTTCAGTGTCAAAGCTGAGGAGGCAGCCATTAACTTAACCACAGCAACACCTGGGATAGTTTTAGACTCCGTGAGCAGGCCTTTTTTTTTTTTTTTTTTTTTTTTTTGCTAGTTACTAAAAGTGTTTTAAGATGCTTGTTTGTTTAGACTTCGCCACCAGAGCTCTGGGGAGAAATCTTTCTTCAGAGAGAAGCTGCATTGTTTGTTTGTAAAATAACTTGATAGGCAAAGCCTGCAGGGAAGATCGGCCTGTAACAGGCAGGAAAAGCAAACAAGAGTGGTAATGCATTCAAAGGTTAATGCAGAGTCAATGAGGAAATTAATTAGGTTAATGAATACCCTCAGCTAGCCACCCACCCCTTTATCCAAATATAATGGCATCGCTGCACCCCAGCTCTGGGTACGTCCTCAAGAGGGATGAGAATCAGCTACAGCAAACCAGCGTGAGCCGCAACACATGGGAACCTGCGCAAGCTCTGGGTGTGTAACCCTGGGCAAAGCGTACCTATGCACGGTCGCCTGCCAGGCTGCAACACTAAAACCTTGCAGACAGACTGCCCTCAGGGTGGGAGAGCCCCTGCCCATTGCCATTTGATCTCCTACAGTGCACAGGCCCCAGAGTTTTACTCAGCAATGGAGGGAAACCATTCTTTTCAAACACGTGTGCATCACCGAGCCCGATGAGGGCAGGCTGAACTGCAGACCACAGTGCAGGTGGAAGACTTACCCATTTCCCAACCCATCTTTATGGCTGGGTTTTCTCAAGCTGGCTCCTGCAAAGCTTACAAGCAGCTAAATTAGCTTCCCAGCGCAGCTTAAATTCAGGCAACATTTCAGACTCCTTCATTTCTGAAGTGACTCCCCAACCTTCTTTTCCCCAATTTGGGATTTAATAAACAAACTCCAGATCACACCTGGTAAGCAATTTACAGTGACTGGTTTATTTAACATCATCCCACCTGTACTTCCCCATTATCTTCAGGAGCTACCTTGAAACTGTAAGGTGCTGTGAAAAGTGTTTATGTAAATTAAAACAACACTAAAAGGCTGCCAAGAAATTTGACAGTATGCTACCAAAAAAAAAATCTCAAGGTACTTCACATAACCCCAAAGCTGGGGCTGCAAAACCATCACAGTTAAAACAGTCGCAATGTTGCATGTTGGGGTTAGAAAATTTCTTTCAGAATTTCTGACAGAAAACATAGCTTGCGTATAACTGAAATGTCATTTTTGATCGGACGGAATTTTTCCATGCTCTTAAACTTTTAGAAAAGGTCCATCAGCACGGCTGCACTGGGGGCATTCTGCCTTCTCCCAGCAGCTCTCCAGAACAACGTAGCCTTGGGGGAATTTTAGTTTTCAAGCAACCAATAGACCAGTTCTTGGCTGTGGGCTGAACTTCTGGCTAGACCACACATCTCATAACACAGTTTTTCCTCCTCTCAGACTGGCCAGTTTGGATAAACACAAGTGCAACCGTGAAGTACTATAGGAAGATGCAGTTCAGGTTTGAACTAACTCAGAATGAATTATTTTGTGACTTCCAGGTTTAAAAGGTTTGAAACATATATATAAAAGCGCTATATATTAGTACAAAACAATAAAAAAAAAACCCCAACAATAAAAAAAACCCCAACAATAAAAAAACCAGAATGAAACATTACAATTTTTTTTCCCCATTAATGATATAAAGAGTAAATACAATCTATGGATATATGAAAAACTGGTGAATAATGGCTATGCAGACTACTGCATGTCTATATAGTACTGGTGTGTTTGAGTGTGTTAGATGTGAGACCTTGGAAAGCCCTACCTGTGCGGCATTTGTGAGTATATACAATACACCTTTGGTAAACTCTATCATTCTATCCAAAAAAGAAAGAAACAGAGACTGGCTTATTTGAGGCTGCACAGGAAATAAGAGGAATAATTAATGCGAACTTCCAGGCAGGTAAACCAAGCTGCAGAATCTGCTGCCCTTCTTAGGGAAAACCTTTTTTGAATGCAAGAAGAATAAAGGATTGGGAGGGCTTTAAAATGAATCCAAGACCAGGGAACCATACCCAGAGATAAAGCGGCATTAACGTGACGAGCTCACATCTGTCTCTAATAGCACTGTTAAGTGGCTGACATGTTACAGCTAGTCAGCTAGGTCAACCGTGTGTAAATGGTTTATCGTATACAGCATATTTCCCCTGTCAGGCTTTCCTCCTAAAATAAACAGCGCTGTGCTCCATGAGAGGCAGGTGGAGACCGTCTCACCTTGTGTGCATGGCTGATTTGCTAGGGATGATCAAAATGAACTGCGAGGGGACATCAGACCCATGGATGCACATTGATCACAGCACGCTGACAGCTCAGGTGCCCCCTGTTAAAAGAGGATTTCAGAACAGGGGCAAGAAGAGCCACCAGCACTACCAGGAGATTGCAGAGCATCTCCTGAGCTGAGACTCTCAGGGGTCTTACTTAACCTGATCAGTTTATCTGAAAGGAGACACTCCCAGGATCTCTCCCCATACGGAAAACACTGATACAAAGCAAGGAATAAGGGGCTCTTTCAGAACATAGCAGTGGAAGGCATAACAAGCTGAAGTCAAATAAGTTAGAAATTTGTAAAAGAATTAGCAGTGACAATGAATAATGACAGGAGCAAGCTGCTAAGGAAAACAGAAGATTGTTTATCTCTTCAGATCATGACCAAATGCCTTTCTGGAAGATAAACGTCAGAGAAACAAAAATTACTGGGCTTGCTACAGGTGCAAGTGAAATGTTATGGCCTGTGTTAAACAGGAGGTCAGACAAAATGATCTAATATTCTTTTCAGACCTTAAATGTCATGAATGTCTGGGTCTGTCTACATGGTATTTTGTTGGTAGGTGAGAACTCTGTTTCTGAGTCTGGATGAATCCATGCCAACAATGAACCAGCAGCTGTGTAGCTGTGGTTAGCACGGTGCGCAATCCAATCTAATAAATTTTGGTCCTGGCTTGGAGCTGGCTGATGCCCAGCCAGCTCACAACACAGCGTGCTGAAGTTGCATCTGCCTGCAAAATACCATGCTGACACACCTACCTCTACTCAGCAAGCCAGCCACCCTAACGCACTTCTGAGACACGGAGACAGGAGGCATGTCTGTGCCACATCCTGGAACGTGGCGCAGGGATTTCCGAGAGAGCACTCATGGTGCTCGCACCGGAGCCAGTGGCAGTGCAGCCACCTCAGCCCCATGGAAGAAGCCTGCCCAAGGGGCAAGGCCTGTCCCCCGGGACCCAGGGCTGTGCTAACCCAGCCGTGCTGCCTTCAGGACTGAATCAGCCTGTTGGCACAAGTGGTGTGCCACATGGTTCCAGGACACAGATGGCCACGGTGACTACCCTACCGCAGGGTAGATGGGCATAAGGTCCTCTTGCTGCACATGGTACTCCGAGGCAAACTGTATCATGGATTCTCTTCTTCTGGAGCAAGAACGAGGGCTCAAGACATGCTCACTGGTCACAGCTGGAGCTTAAATTCCCTGAAAGGACAATCTGTGTTCCCTCCCATCAAACTCTCAGCACCTGCTTGGTGACCTGTCTCTTTTTCTCAGCAAGAACTGAACCAAAGCAATTCCAGCTGCAAAAGAAGTGATGTGGTCACATTGTTTTCTGTGCTTGGCATTTAAAGAGTAGAATAACAAACAAAGTGGTAAGGTGTGCAATGGACATGCAAAGAAAGGCAAATGAAGTACATGGTGCTAATATTGCCACCACATGGTTTGCCTTTACAGTAGAGCAAGCAACATGCTGAAAACCTTAGTTACTCAGCACAGAGCTCTACAACGACAAGAAAAGTCCAGCTTGAGCAAAGAAGGCAGAATGTGGTCCTGAGGGAAGAATGTTTTCCAAAAGGGCTTATGCCGCAGGACTGAATTAATGACGTGAAGTATTGAAGTAGAAGTGCAAACCAAAAGCAAAATTCAGGTGTTTACTCCACTTGGGACAATCTGGCCCAAAATGGTAGGTGCTAGGAAGGAATTAATACGGGAGAAAGCATTAACCACTTTTCCAGAAATGTAAACACAGAAGAACACTTTCGAAAGTATCTTAAGATTTGTAAGAAGCAGCAGAAGAGAAGTTTGTATTATACAGAGAACTCAATAGAAGTAAGAAAGATAAAGGTAGAACCAATAAATATAAGCTAACCTTTCAAGCAAAAAAATCCTTTATAGCAGGCTGTACTGACTGAGACACAGTCTCTTCCAGGAATGGCTGACACAAACACACACACACACACACCCCATTTTTTTAAGACTTCACATCCTCAATTTACATGATTCATTGATAACCTCAGCTTTGGTTCAATAAAAAAGGTTTTCCAATCCTTCATGATATGAAGAACAGCTTAAAACTGAGGCCCTAAGGATTCAACTACGAAGGCGAAATTCCAAAACTTGCATATTTCTGAGCCTCTGCTCTTATTATTCCTGACCATTCACACATTAATGCTTGCAGGCTTACCCTCAAGACCACTGACACCTGATGAAGAGCCCCAAAATACGAGCACCAGCGTAGGATGCTCAGGGTTTATCTACTATTTCACTGAGATTACACAAAGAAATACTCAATAAGAAGGACTGGTGCCTGAGCAATGCTAGCACATACAACTTATTCCACAGGATAGCTCCCGACAACATCCTGTGTCATTAGTTTCTGTGGATGGACAGTTCCTTGAAAGAATAATGCCCAGCTGGATGGGCAGAGTATTTGGAAAGAGGCACTCGGGGTGGGATTTAAGCTATATTGCAGCTACTACATATAAACTGTAAAACATGGTAAACATTTCAAAAAGGCATATTAATTGCAAACCAGATACATTTAGGATGATAATGCCCTTAAAGTTAAATTCTTCTGTAATCATAGGACCTTAAAAGTTGAAAATTTTCCTCTTCCCTCTCTATTGTGCACCAGTATGATTCTCACGAACACATCGCTTCAGTTTCTGTGCTAGGAACAAAAACAGGATGGATATTAGACATTGGAAACTCTCCATTTGCCTTTACCACAAGGGTTTTTTTTCCCATGGATCATAAGAAGGGCAGACGGGCATTCCCTTGAGGCAGAGATGTTTTCAGAACATCGTGCAACAGGAATACTCCCTGACAACATGTCTATAATAATATGTTTTAAGTACAACTTTTCTGTACTGCACCTTAGGCTATTTGGTGGTGGACATATTTTTATGCCCATTCATTTTCCCTGAACTTGTGTAGGAACCAGGGCAACTAAACACCGTTCTTTTAAAAGCAGTATATCTCATTTAGCCACACAGATGCTCCTAACAAGTCAACAGGTCCATACAATTTTTTGCAAAAGGATCTGTGTATCGTTATCCAGTTTCTCAATCAGCAAGGTGGAAAAGGTTATGATGAAAGAAATGCTCTTAGTCACAGAGTATCTGGAGAGCAGAAATATTCCAACCCACTCCTTGTCCCAGCATCTAGTTTCCTTACAGAGCCTCTACGTGGCCAGAGTTTGATTAAGACATGAAAAGTGAGACAGTGCCAAATGCCATCCAAGGCTTCCTTGTGGATAGACTTGCAAAGGAAAGGAAAGAAGATTCCGAGTCTGTTTCAGTCCCACGAGGCTTCACTCAGCACACAGCTAATGCAAGTGCCACCCCAGGTGGCATTTCCTCAAGCACTAACAACAGGTAAACATCGACCCCTCTCTCAAGGTGTGTGCTAGACAGCTCAGCTCAGTTCTCCCTGGGTCGCTCGCCAGCTTGTGTAGTAGGACATCGGGTTTGGTAAATGCCCTGCCATGCATATAGCAAGAGGAAGAAGACTGTCGACTCTCTCATGCTCTCAGAGCAGCTGCCTTCTCTTTGCATCTCCATGAATCCCAGCTGCAGTAGCCCTCCTCACTGAGAAAAATACAATTTTTCTGTGCTGCTGATGGTCCTTTCTGTTTCACATCTGGAGATTGTTAACTGTTTCCCATGTGGTCTGAGTTTTAGCAGCAAAACCACTCCAACAAATTCTAGTAAAACTGATTTATATGTATTAACTGGACACTGGATACCAAAATAATACTGTATGGGGGACTTTATTCTCCCTTCCTCTTCACATTGACATTTCACTGTGACCTGTCCTCTGGAATAAATACTAGGGAAACCTCATGTTTTAGTGGTTGGAAGTTCAGAACTGAAAAGGTCAAAAGCTGAAAATAATTTAAGCATGACATCTCCTCTGTTTAGGAGAGCTTAAGTACATATGAGTGGCGGAAGTCCCAACTAAAACTCCAACTTGATGCTGTGAGGCTGCGACTTCCCCTTGGATACCAACAGCTTACGGCAACCTCTGCTTTTGCAAAGTCATAATTTGCTGCTGTGGAAAGAATGGTATTAGCAGAAACTGAACGCATTGCTTCAAATCTTCAAGGGGCAAAATACTGCAGAAGGGAAAAAGATACCTATATGTATTTTTTTTTTGCAAGCGTGTAAAAGAAGAAACCAGATAAATAAAGCAGAGGCGAGCGCTGAGAGGAGCTGGGAAAATGGTTTTAAGTTGCTAATATGGAGGAAAAATTACCCAGGTCTTGGATAGCAAAATTTACTACCTTTCCAGAAGGCAGCCTGTTATGAATTTATCAAAGCCTTATTTGGTGCAAAAACACTTCTGCGGAAATATCTTTAACATTCAAGCTACCAAGGTAAAAGCAAAAAGGATAAGTTAAATGCTCTTCAAAAGCAAACTACCACAAGTAACTGAAGAAACCAAGATATTCTATTTATTAAAAGAGCACCACTAGCAGGGAAAAGAACCAGTTTAATAGTTGCAGAATGCTTTCCACTCCTATGAGATCACCGATGCGTGGCAGAGAAATAATCTTTAGAACTGAGAATGTGAGAATGAAAGGGATGATGGTTTATATCAGTCAAATACTTGTTCTGTTATCTCACTTCCTCAGTTTAACTTAGTTCTGAGCCCATCGCTGCAAATTTACCAGCTACCAGAACTTTTTGCTGCCCACAGGGCTACATCATCGTGTTGCACGAGGTGGCAGACAACATGACGCACCCCACGGCTGCAGCCTGAGGCCGGCGGCTGCTGCTGCTGCTGTGCCGGGGGAGCGTGCTCTCACTCCCGACTCTGCCAGTGAGTGTATCTCATTTCGGGATTTATGTTGTGGATAAAGGTGGTGTAGCGCAGGATGCAGAAAGGCTGCGCTTGGCTGGCTTGCATCTAATTTATGGATGGCTGTATGTGGGCATGAAGTGCTACGAGAATGCTGCAGACCACACGTGGCTCCAGCCGTGCTCTGGCACAGCAAGCTTAAACAATACCTCTGCCCCAAGCAAGGACTGGCTCTTGGGGAAAGGGTTTATTGCCCAGCATTCATCATCAGGTACTCAGGAAAATGAAAGAGAACAGGTTTTATTTCTGCTACAAATCATGCACCACACCAAAACGCTGTTGCAGCCAGAAGAAAACCAAAGGTTTGCCTGTGATCTCTGACAAAGAGGGACCTTTTTTTTTTTTTTCAACCGAGACACGTTGCAGCTTTGAGATAATGGAACTGAATATAATTTTTGAAGTCTTCTGTATCATTCTCACTTAAGAAAAGGAAGAAAAGACATGAAAATCTTAAGATGATGGAGAGAGTCCTGTACTGTAAGAAACTATTTTTGAAGGTTTTTAAACCATTGCAACTGAGCCTTCCAGCTCATAGGCCAATGCAGCAAAGCTGCTGCAAGAGCTCTGGCAAGGAGAGACCACTTGCCAAATTCCTACTAATTGGTAATAAGGACAGCTGAAGAAACTGGCCTCTGAAAGGAAAAATAAAGACTGAAACCCCAGACCAGCTTCTTCAGGAGCACAACTACTTCTGAAGAGCGTAGTAGATCCATGTGCATGGACAGATATAGGCTAATGCCTATAAATAGCTCCAAGCTGGCAGCGCTACGGCAGTAACAGAAGCCAGACTGTGGTAACAGCCGGCTGCGCTATAGAAATTTTCATCTTAATGCCATCTTCCTTCTTGCTGTGGGAGACGCATTGAAAACAGGTCTGGACAGTATATTAAAACTCTGTCAAGCTTTCAACAAGGTTTCATGAGGTTACACCAGTAATTTTTAAATTTCATTTCAGAAATTCAGTTCAATCTCTATGCAATACCTGCAAAATTCCTAGCTTTCACTGTTTACATGAAAATGCCAAGGACCACAACCTTTAAATACAATTTTTATATTTAGTCCAGTAAGTTTCCTCTGCAACAGTAGCAACAGCAGTAAGGTACCTTATACTGAAAGAGTTCAGATAAATTCGCCAGATTAAAGAAGCAAATATCCTTTATTCCTTTTGGTGCTGTTAGTTTAAACTGAGAGGTGATTTTATTCTTTCAGAATGAATGTCACACCTCTCAATTAAAAAAAGAATATATAAGCCTAAGTAAACTGTCTTTAATAATTCTGTAAAGTTTAATTTGTTTGTTTGCAAAGTGATCTGAGATATCTGGGAAGATTAACTACTATTTTCTTTTCTTAGCAAAGGTTAGAATACGGTTGGGAATTCTGCTGCAGTAACGCTAAAGAGACTGGTTTCCACCAACATAACGAAAACTTGCATCTGCCTTGAGTGCACTGAGTTATACAGACAAAAGTAAGAAGAGAGGAGTAAAATCATAGCACTTTTCTACCCTTCTGACACCGTGGGGTTGCTGGGGCTCACATTTCCTGCAAAAGTAAATGAGAGTAATTTGCTATTCTAACACGTACTGACAGGAACTGCCTGGTCCGTGTCACCTGCGAGGGGACCAAGGAGGAGCTAGTTCTATTTAAATGTTGTGCAGTTAAAACACTGTCAGAGACTTTTTAATGCCAAGGAATTTTACATATTCCTATTTATATTTTGAAATTGCAGTCACAGAGTGTTCAGACTCGCCTTTCTCTGCCTAGCAATATATAGGTGGGCTCTTCCATGTACAAGCTAATTTGATATAATACGCTTTCAGGTTCACTGCAAAATGTTCTTCCTTACACTGTAAAACTTACCAAGAGGCTGTACAGTATTGTATTACATGGTAATGGTATTTCCAGAAAAAAAAAAGAATTACACATGAATAAGGCAATGAAAGTATGCAGGTAACCATGGCTACTGTTGTGAACTAAATAACATTTTTTATACAGCTGTGAATATTTGTATTACTGCCAGTTAAGCTGTAGAGTTCAGATTTGAGACAGGGCTGGTAAACACTCAATTCTTGCCTGAAGAAAGGTACTTCCCAAAGCGGATGCAGGCCTCTACATCGTGCTGCTGCGCATTCTGGTGTAACTGTTTGGCTAGTAAACACTCAACTTACTACCTCAGACAACATAATCAAAGTACAACTCTTCATGGCCACTACTTACACTTTACTGTCAGTGACACACTTTTGCACAAGCTATTTTCTGTCTTAAGGGTATTTTTATTTCCTCTTGCCATATACCTGCAATTGCAACTTTTGACTTAGCTTTTGAAATAGCTTTGGCTCCTTAAAAGACACTTTTGAAAGATCTTAAAAAAATTTGCAAGAAAACGTCTCAGCTTTCCTTGATTTTCACTAGTGGTAACACCCCCCTCTTTGGTCCCAACAGCATTCCTGGACAACAAAAGAAAAAACAATTCCAAATGACAGGGCAGATGAGAAGAACTTTTCCTCCTTTGACATCTTTTCAATTTCCAAGTTCATCCTTCTTAAATCATCCTTCTGTTTACATGTCAGAGTCTCTCTTCTCAAATCAATCATTATCAGAGAAGGAATGGAAACCTAAGGGATTTTTCTCCTTACAGAGAAAATGTACGCCCAAAATCAAATTATTTGGAGAAAGTTGACAGTAGTTGCTATACTAGAAGAAAACATAAACAAAAAAGCAGTTAGTGAGATGAACCTGTGCTTCCAGTAATATAAACAAAACGAAAATAATGAAACGCCTATTGTAACCAAGTGAAGCAGGACTTAGAGCAACATCTATTCAAAAATTGAGTCACTTCTTCCTTCCAATAGAGCGTGAGTCTGAAACACAAGTGAGTGCTCGTTCATTCGCTGTGAATTTGTCTTCTTTGCCTGGTTTGGAGAGAGAGGATCATTCCTTAATAAAAGCACCGGCTAATGAAGCAAACACATATTCACTTCGCAGTTCAACCTTTAACAAACTGCCTGTAGCCTCAGGCAAACCACAAATTCCATGTTTTAGTTTCTCCTCTGTAACGTGGGGAAAATAGCAACTCTCTTCTGCCAGTCTTTACCTGTCCTGTTTATTTAGGCTGAAAGAAATTTGAGGACTAGACATTTTGTATCTGTATCAACAGTGCTTAGCTTAAATAAAATCATAGGAAATATTCTTTGAAATGGTACTAGGTACCAATATCGTTATTAATATATGAATAGTAATATATAAACACTATTCATATAATATATATAGTGTATATATACAGTAATATGTATATTTAGTGTGCATATAGTATATACTATATATAGTAATTCTACCAAACCCATGCTGTGGAGAATAAAACCTGTGGTAGGCACAGTATCATAGTGCTTGGGCAAGCAACTGTGAGATCTAAAGACCCACGAACTCTGGGGATATTAGAGGCGATGAGTGTACAAAGCAGGGCAGTCTTCTGACTACTGCATACACAAAAATGTTGGAAAAATAAAATCACTGCAAACAGTGATCCTGCACAGTGGTCACAAGAAACCAAACGAAGCTGAATTTCTGCATGTTGGTCTAGAATAAATGAAGGGTCACATTTTCAATATACACTGCGTACTTTAAACTTCCCTTTCAAGCTTTTTCTCAGTGATGTACAGTACACACAATTATCACCTCCATGTTCTATGGCTCTCTCCAGCTAACTGCTATTATCACCTCTTTATTTCAGTATTTGGTTTCCTCTACTTTGCTCGCTGTCTTCTCCTCCTTAACAACCACTAAGGCTATCACTTTTTCTCTTAGCTTCTGACACATGCATTTCTTTGTCCTTCGAATTCCCTCTTCTTTTTAATCTTTCATTCCTCTGCTTCAGGAGCAAAGACCAAAATGCCATCCACCTTAGACTGTGATCTAAGAATACATATATTCACCTCCTAAAATGATTTGCAGCTGTATACATTTTTAAACAACTTGCAGCCAACGCAATTTTGTTTGTTAATGGAGACATCAGTAAATCTGTGTATTAGTAAAAAGACATTTTTAATGGATGTTTCCTTTATAGAAAATGATATCATTTCCCGTTTCTTCGTTTTAAAAAGTGCCTTAAAATACAAAGTTCAGTAGACCGACATACATATTTCATCTTTCCCATAAATAGTTCATAAAAAAATTCTACATTACATACTGTATTTGCAAAAGCGGCCACAAAAATGTGCATGGCAGTGACTCAGCAAGTTGGAACTCTGCATATAGGGTTTATAGAAAGCTGGTAAAGCTCAAAGTAACAGAATAAGCTAAAAGCCCCATGATGCAAATAAAATTGCTTCCTGTGGGAAACAAACTTAAGTATGTGATTTGAATATTACAGCCATTTTTGATAGAGAAGAATTTCCTTCCGAGGTATATTTGAACCTTCTATAGCATGCACCATGTGTGCCTAGAGTATTTTATGAGATACCAGGAGCACTAAATTTGGTATATAACCGTAAGTAATGTTATTATTTGAAGCAGAGGTTGCTTCTGTTCTGCAGCAGAATGGACAACAATACCAACTCTAACTCTTAGCTGCATTCGCGTCCGTGAACCTCAAAAGTAATTCGTAAAAGGCCACTCGCCTCTTCACTGCAACTGAACGAAGGGGATGCGGAGGCACGTGCAAGGGAAATACCTCTGAGCCCCCGGCAAGCCCCCGGCACAGTGAAGTGCCGGCACGGTGAGTGCAGGCTCACGCAGTCTGGCGTGGCACAGTAACTGCCCTGCCTGGGACACTTCGTAACCGGAACCCTGCACAGTGCTAGAACCCCAGTAACAGCCAGCGCTGTTTTTCTAGCTATCATTACAAAGCCACACAAAATGCAGACATTAGCTAATTAAGACTTACAAAAAATGCTTTTGATTAAACACTACCTAATTTCCCTCAGATTATTCAGTAGAATAGTGGCAGAACTAGGAAACTAGGAATAAAACAGAAATTTAAAACCAGAGTTTCAACAGCACGTCAAATATGCAGTGTTACTTGTTTTGAAGAGAACACAAGCTCTGAAGAGTTGAAGGATACCAGTTAATATTGCCATGAAGATGTAAGTAAGCGCATATAGTGGCCGCTGGTCTGCCTTTTGTCGTTTTGAGATACCTCCATGCCCTGGGCAATTTCTCCACAGCCAGAGCTTTTTCCTGCTTGGTTAACTGTGGTGTCAGAGGGAGGAAAAGACTCTCCTTAGTCATCCTTATGGTCTTTCTCAGAGAAACGGACACCTCTGGAAGGTGATGACTTTTCCTGAGTAGGGCACCAGGCTGGGACTTCGGTGCTTTAGGTAAATGTCCAAAGGTAGAAGGGATAATTGTAGACCTGCATGACTAACGGCAATGGCTTATGCATCTGTCAAAAACATCCTTTGTGCTACATCCTGAATATGCCTTCACGCTACATCCTGAATTTGAGTCTTTAGTATTTGAGGAGTTACTAAAAATGGACACTGTTTTTCTTATTTGTATCTATGTGGGAAAGTAAAAATATGGGGATTGAACAGAACAGCAGGGCAGACATCAGGTTATGTCAAAGCTCATAGCCCACCATGAGCAAAAGTAATTCCCAAGGTTGTCCCCAAATCCTTGATTTCTGCCAATCAGCATGTATAAAACATTACTGCTGTGGCACTACTTCAACATATTAATCATCTGAATATGAAATGATTTCTGCAGAAATGATGTCTGTTTCCAAATACAAAGACATGTAAAAAGACAGCAATTAACAAAGAAATAAGTTACTTTTAAGAAGTGGTAATTTGCTACAAAAACAATGTCAAAATATTTCCTAGTGTTAGTGTTCCTGTAGCAATAATGATCTTGGGATACAGGGAGAAGTAATATTTTTTATTCCACCAACTTCAAGGGCTGGAAAAAGCATATAAGCTTTTGGGCTCAGACTCCCTTCACCAGGTCTGTTGATTCTGCTGGTATTGTGTCCATGTGAAATAACCCACTTTCCAACAATGATAAATAGGTAAAAATCTGGTCACTGAGTTAGTGCATATGCCTTCAATTGAAGGAAAAGCTGTCTGCCAAGCTTCAACCAAGTAGATCATAGGTCTGTGAAAAAAAGAATCTAAAAGGATGGAATCCAGTTGCTATAGCGGCAAATTAAACAAATAAATGAGATACCATGGAATGCTGCAAAATATTTGTGGTATGATTAAGTCATATTTGCCACATGTGTGAATACTAACAGCACGGTTTAGTAAAGTGGGTACAATACAGTACAATCCCACATCTAGTGTGTGTCCATTCTAATTCTTCTCTGAGTAAGTGTTAATGAATGGTAACCAGCGTGCCCAAGGATACGTAACACTACATTTTACTGTAATCATAAGGCAAAGCATAGCCCCTTAAACACATAGACAGTAAGTGCATATTAAACTATTATAGCTTTAAAGAGATACTTGCATCCTTCACTGTGTTTGCATGGCCTGCTAAAGAGACAAAGATTTTTGTAGTAACCGCCTCTAGGATGACTTGCATCTGGGGTGCTTTAGAGTACACAACCTGTAGCTGGCAGCTGACATATTAAACCTTCTTCAACATAAGCAATCCTCCCCCCAGTACATTAATTTTTTCCAGTGAAATGTTTTATTTTCTTGATAAAAGACACTGTTTGAATATACTCATCATTAATCATAATAATATATCACTTACTGTTTAATTCTACTATCTGCTTATGGTCTCTGGAAAAAAACTCAGGAAAAGAACAGAAATCTATTATGTCAAAAGATAAAACAAGTGTCTGAATTTAACTGAGAGAACAGAGAGGAAGGCACATAGATTTTTATCAAAAATGCATAGCAGTTATTAATGCATTTTGCACTGATTTTCAAGTTGAACATTTATTTACATTTATAACCTGTAAACCACATAGTAGCATCAGAAAAAAGTACCAGCTTAAGCACTACAAAGAGAGTTGTGCATGGCTCCAGCAGTGACTACAGCGAGCAATATAAGCTGCATAGAAAGTGAATATTAGAACAAAACCGGTGCTCCTAATATTGTCAGAATTATGAGAATGAACCAAATACATTTCCAATCCCACACCGCTGCTGTTTAACAAACAGACCTAGCATTCCAGGGCCAAACCCTGCTTCTAGGGAAACACAGCTCAGTATTACTCCACACCCAGAGAAAGACAGAAAGTTTAAGGCTCCCTTAGGACACATCCATTTGGGGCTTTTCTTTGGTCATTTGTTTTGTGCCCATAGTCATTGCTTTACCAAACATTTGTATGAGCGACTTCAGCTGAAAATCTGGCTTTGAGCTTTTATTATCAGTGCTATCACCAAAATTACGACTTCCAGAGTTACACCTAGCTTTGCCTGCTAAAGCAGGGTGGTCTGAAATACAGACAGTACACCCCCTTACCTCTGGCGCTTCCAATATGTCATCTTCCAGCACGCCTGCAACCCTCAGCAAACAGCGCATCTGTTTCAATGTGCAATGCAACTCACGCGTCACAGCTGATTTGAAAAAATAAGGCACACTCTGAACAGGCTTGTTTTCAACAGAAAGCCTGAAGTTTTGAGGGTCAAACAGACAGTTGAGATGATGTATGGCATTGTCAGATAAAAATATAGGCAGAGGTGCAAAGACACCAATGCCATTCTACAGATATCACACAGATACGATAGCCTTGTACCATTGCATGGTTGCAGGTGGTTTTAATCCTAAACATTTTACAAGGATTTGAAGCTCCTGGCATGTCACTGTGCAAATATCACTTCAGCTACCCTGTAAACCTATGTCCAACAGCAGCAGAAGCAATTTTCCTCTCACAGCAGCATCAATAAGCCATCTCCTTGCTCTTGACTCCTCTAATTAACAGATCTCAGGGAAGTGATGGAAAGATATGGTAAGAAAATAAAGTACCCATTTCCTCTTTCCTACTTTTCCTTATTTCCTTGCTTCCCCTTTCCTCATCCTTCTCCTCCCCCAGATCCTCTTTAGCATTCTGAGTCTCTTCCAGCCTGTCTACATTATGCTGTGGCTCCTTTTTTACTCACTTGTCTCACCTGTTTTCGTTTTTTTCTTTTTTTTTTTTATGTAGGAGTTGGAACAGCATCAGCTGACTTTTTGATTCACCTCTTTCCTCCTGCCTGTCTCTTCCTCTCATCCAGCTATCTTCCCCTAACCTCCTTTTTTGTGCTCTCTCTCTGACTCTCTCCCCTTCTCCCCTCCTTTGGCAGTCACTCCCGCAACTTGCTGTTGATGCTGCATGCTCTCATCCTCTGTGCTAACAGACCGAGTTACGTGACCTTGTCAACAGAAGGCAAAACTTCAGAAAAAGATCTCATCTGGGGATTTTAGCTCTCAGACTTTTCATTTGCAATGCTCATGTCTAGAACAGGGCTCGCATGTTTAGCTGTTACTAAGTACTAAAGATATTTTAGAAAAGGTGCCTCATTACTACACACCGGGCTCGTTTGTACCCGGAGGAGCCTGTGTGTGTTTTCTTTAGATTACTGGAAAAAGCAAAAAAAATGAGAAACATTCGGCACCTGTGTTCAGTTAGAAAGCTGTCTTCACCTTACCCTGACGAGTCTCCTCTGGCAGATACGTAACGTGGTTACGGCCAGCTTCCTGCTTCACAAAAACTGCTGTGCTGTTACTGCATTAGGTAAGGGGGTTTTCCCAGTGCTCCCAGAGGATGGCACTCAGATAATGCCATCTTTTTTACCCAGCAGCCTCTCTCAATTTTCAGGTTTTGAAATGCTATCACAGGTTTTGACACACTACCAGTTTCCAAGCCCCTCGCTTAAGTAACAGAAAATAAAAAAAAAATTGTTTAAGCTGCTGCTGCTTTTCTCCCCAGAGCGGGGGGATAATTGATACTACCGTATTCACGCTCCAGTGGTGGAACTGGCAGATAATGAGGAGAGATACCAGACGGAGCCACGTAACTGCAGCATGTACATTCAAGAAGTGTACAAAACCAAAAACATTATTTTCACGGGTTTTGCAAATATTCTGAGTCCCCAGGCAACCAGCTTCAATTGCTATTCTTTCCATCAGATAGTTGTTTAAATAATAGCCATCTAGCAGTGGGTGTTCTGTTGGAAATTAAATTTCAAATTTTCCCTGATTTTTATCAGAAAACTTTGCAAGCTATGTAACAAGTGGGAACTCCTTCCTGGAGCACTGAAGATTTTATTCACTCCTAACACATGAAAATATTATAGATAGTTTAAGAAAAGCACTTGGAATATCCTTGAAGGCCTGAAACTGGATCTAGAAACAAATCTCAGAAAAGGGTAAGTATCTTCTAGACATAAGCATGAGGCATTACCAAGGTGCAGTACACTGTACAAAAATAGCCCACACATGGGATGTTGCTGTATTAGGAAAGCATCCTCACGAAGAATAATGCACCGTTTCAAATGAGTCATTTCTGAAACTGATTTTTAGGGCAGCACACTAGATGGAAACACTTTGCTGAAGGGATGGACATCTTGTTTGTACATCAGAGCGAGCACTGTGCAGCAACTGACCCAACTAACGATGGAGAGATGGGTTTGTCAAAAACTCACCAGTTTTGGACCTTCCCATCTTTATATGCCAGGTTACTATGAATTTTGATCTTTGCATGGCTTTTCTATTTTTCTACTCATCACATCATCAAGGGAAAAAGCTTTCCACCAGAAAAACAAAGGAACAAACAAGCCAAGGCCACTGGACCTAAGACAAGGCTGCCAGGAAGAACAATTGGAGAGATGGCCGGAGGGACTCTGTACCACTCTCCGGTGGGCTGAACTTTTCCGCTGAGCAGCCAGCAATAAGAAAAGAGAGCCAACTTGTGAAATAAGTAGAGATGTATCACTTGGACAGGCTCCTTCCTCACCATAACTTGTCTTTGTCTGCTATTTGTCCCAGTTTCTGTGCATTCTCTTGAATACAAGGACAGAGGGTATGTCTTTCTAGGAACGCCTTTGTTCCAAAAGCAGCAGCAGAAGAATAGAGTACAAAACTGGAAGAGCTTGTATAGATTGTAGTGGCACAGAACCCATACAATAATAAATTTTCCAACTCCACAGAGGCAGAGCATATTCCCCTTCCCCCTTCTCTGACCTCTCCTCTACAGTTTTCATATGAAGACAATTCTTTGTTCCTGACTTCCAATGCCATTAAACTCTTCAGTAAGTAATTTCTATCCCCGTATTTTACTTTCCTTGCCACAAACAAAAGATTATTCACATTTTTAAAAAAAAAAATCGGGACAGTGTCTGTGAAAAACAAAGAAGGACTCTCGCTGAAATGGTATGCTAACTTGGACAGATATTGCACACAGTCCTGCCATGTAACCTGGCTCAAAATCAGCAATGCTCAGGCTTGAATTACTTCAGTCTACAGATCTGTTTATGTGGGCACCGGTTAGATAGGGGCAACCTCTAGTTTTATGGTCTGTGCTAACACTGAAGAGAATATAACTTCCAGAAACAAATGTTATCCATGCATCAATCCTGTCCAGTCCCAGCACAAAAAGATGCAATGAATGAGCTGATGAAAGTCCTGTTACTATGACACACTAGTTTTAAGCACTAAAGGTTAGCCTTTAATTAAAAATTCCTAATACTGATAGAGATCAGCCAGCCAGCCACCAGAAAATTTCCCATGGAAAATATGCCCGTGGAATTAAGAGTCGATATGGATCGAAAGTGCAGGACAGTGTCAAGAACACCAACAACACCTTTGATGGAAGAGTTCAGGAATTTGTAGCCAGCAAAAATGCATCTGCATAACTAATAAATACAGGAAGTGAACTTGACACTTCAGAAACAGACCAAGGCTGAGACACAGCCCTATTCTCCAATAGCTCTCTTTAGACAGGTAGATATTTCTACTGACAGAAGCTTAATCTCAGCTACTCAGATGTGTTCCTTCACATAATAAACAGAGATGAAATCTGTGTCCTGCTGATCCCCATGTCATTTCTCAAGTCATAGAGATACCACTGGTTATGGATGGATTGACTGACTGAGATGATGAAATGTATCAGTTTTATGGCACAGTACAACTCTATTAGTGATGCCTTTTCACAGGTGTATGAATCTGTACGTATGAGGTACCATCTGGTACCACAAGGCACCACTTACTACACAGATTTTTCCGTAGACAGGAATTGTATTTTTAACTATTATGGTGCGTGTATATACATATATAGAATAGAAATACAGCTCTTAACACTATATGCAATTTTATGGTAAACAGTTTGTGGCTTTTATCTTTGTGCACAATGATGAGCCACTCTCTGTTTCTATGAAACTTTATAAACAATATTAAGATTGAATTGGTAATGGGATTGCATAGCTCTGAGGTTCATTTCACTTATGTTTTCCATTTCTAGAGTGGAATTTTTTATAATTAGGAATTTTTAGATGTTGAAAAAGTGTTGCTATGAAAGAGTGAGATGTCTGAGTATTAGTAAGACATTACTACGTATTCAAGAAAACAGGTTTTTTTAACTATAGACAATGTTGTAACTGCAGAGAAGGGATGGGAAAGGGGGAGAAGAAGAAGGGTGATAAGAACTAATTATTATAACCTAACAAAGCAGCAGACACTGCCGCCCAAACCACTTCTGCTTGGGTTAATGCACTGAACTGGACCAGCCCTTCAAACAGTTTCTTCACACAGCCTTCAACATAGTCACCTTAAAATGCTTCTTAGGTATGAATATGCTCAAATACATGCCCAGATTACTAATGGAAATATGATTGCTATTATTACAGCCAGATTTCATGACTTTTCATTCCTTTTCTGTGTGTGGATTTTGCAGGCTGATGTTGACAGTTGAGCAAGCTGTTACAGCTGGCCATAACACATCTGTCAGAAACTTTTGAAAATAGGACTTTTCAGTTGAAGTAGGGAATCTTTTTACTTTTTATCATTTTCCACGTTTTGTGGCTTTTTTTTCTGTGATAAATGCATCTTTAGGTAAACTGCTGTGAAAAAAACTGGTCAGAGTATTCACAGGTACAGTAACATTTGAGCTCAGATCCTTAGGAGCTGCACCAGGCACTGCGGGGGAAGCCCACGGAGAAGAGGGATTCATCAGCAGTGCTGCAGCAGCAAAAGGACCCACCTCTCACTGACAGATTTCACTCTGCCAAGGGCGATGAACCTTTTGTGAGTTTTGTCGCACAAGGTTAGGCTCCAGCACAGCCACACTTGCATTCAGAAAAATTATCACTGAATGCGCACAGCTTCTGTCAAAATGTGCAGGAAAAGATGGGAATAAATGTTTATTTCAGTAAAAAACAATAGCCAGGGATGACGACTTTTCTAAAACTGTATTCCCAGAGGTCCTACCCTTTCACTAAGGGGACCTCTATCATATTCTCTAAAATCTGCCATGTCAACATCGTAACTACTACTAAGGGAGATGCTAGCATTCATATTATGATGGGCAATGCATCAGAATTAATTAGTATGAAAGCTGGTGAGGATAAAATTGTGGCTAAAACATCAGAAGGAATTAGATTGAAAGGTGGTGAAAAGCCCAACAGCCATAAACTTTCTCTGTGACCGAGCTAAAGCAACACTTGGATAAATGGAGACTGACACAGCAAACAATTCCTTTACAAAAGACTTTAAAAAATGCCTTCTACAATATTTCAAGTTGAAAAAAAAAAGTCTAAGACACTTGCATACAATTCATTTCAGCAAACTCTATTATGTCCAAAAATCTCAAACAAAAGCCCTCTTCAAATATTTCAGTAAGTATACATTTCTACAGAGCAACATGAGCTTGAATTGCCTTTTAGTTATGGCACAGAAGAGACTTCCTGAATACATAGGGCCGTTTGTTGTCAACTGCTTCACAATGTACGTTCATGAAAAATGTTACAGGTTAGGCACTTTCAGTATGTGGAGTGTCACCTGGAAGAAATGTCATCAGAGCTGGCACTGATGTGGTGTGGGGAAAAAATCAATGTATGTATGGCTTGGCAGCATTTGCAAGTGTTCAGTTTGTAACCTCAAAACTCAAGAGAGCACAGTCTGAACAAACACAGCACGAGTCATCAGAGCCTTTCCTCTGCTCTACACACACATAATAGCACACTGTTCCTTTCAAAACATCATGGTACAGTACAGTATCAAGCAGATAGTAACTCTCATAATGCTCCTTTACCACACAATTTAGGGAATAAATAAATAGCAGTGCCATCTGCCCCGCCCCACCCCACAAAGGACCCACTTATTAAGCCCAGCAGTAGTGGACAAATCTTGATCTGCTGTGGTAATACAGCACTCACACCCCGAAGGATGAGCTCTGCCGTCATCTGTTGATGAACAGCAGTGCCAAATGGTTTGCCATGCCTTGATATGGAAAACAAAGTAATAATGAAACATTTTGCACAGACACAACCAGAGAAGCAAACATGATGCTCTTCAGCTGCAAATGCTGCATACAGTAGTAAGTACCTGATGGCAAAGTGTGGCCTTGCCTTTCCCTTAGCATTTAAACATACAGTTGAGAGAAAGTTGACATACCAGACAAGGATGAAAAGGTCAGATTTCTTCCCAAGAAACTACTTTTATAATTATCAATGCAGCAATTTTGAGCCTTTGCGTTGATGCATATAATTTCACATTATTAAAAATACTCAGATAACAGGTTCTGCTGCACAAGTTTGGTGTATTTAAGGAATGACAAATTACTTAATTTTTTTTAAAAAACATACAAGTCCGAAAGGCATTGTGAGATTTTTTTGAACAAGCACTTTAACCAAAACATTTTCATCACAAATTATACTTCGGTAGAATGGTAAAGAATCATTCAAGTAAGTTTCTCTGTCATTTTAGAACAAGATTTGTCAAAGTCAGAACTTCTGTTTTGTGGAAGAGTGCCTTTTGATTAAATTTCCTAATGATTGGGGTGACATTGCTCTGGGAAAGGTACCTTATCACAGAAAACAGCCGATCCCCACAACTAGCCTGGGATGTAAGGGACACGAGTTAAAACGTCCACTGTTTCAACCTAACAGGGATTCAAATGTAATTCAAGGAGTAAAGGAAGAAAAGATGTTACTCTTGCTTGCAAATGATGTTCCTTAATCTGAGGGGATTAGCTCTAAGTGTATGCAGAGTCATGCACAGGGAAATCAGTGCCTTACACTTTTGTTTATGCAAGGAAGTGTTTGCATTACTTTACTCACCATTCCATGATTTAGCCACGCTGGTATAAAATTATCAAGCAGCTTTGGGTAAACCAGTTCCCTGTCATAGATATAGATGCTCCAAAACATCGTCACAACAAACTAAGAAGAAAAAAAAAAAAAACAAAACATTTAAAAATATATGCTTCTGAACAATTAACTACACATTTTAGATAGCAAAATGGGGCATTTAGCAAATGATCTATGGACAGACACAGACATCATTGTTCTTTGACCAAATCCAACAGTGCAAATCTGGATTATTCTTTGCATTCACAGGAGCTTTAACTTTTCTTCTTCCTTTTTCTTTTTTTTTATTTTTTTTTTTTTTGACTTTCAGCCTGCAAAAAATCTCATTTTTTGACTTACATGCCTGTGGCCAAATTACAACTGAGTACTATACTTCAGTAGCAGATGTGACACATAAATAATGTTTCACCACTAAAAGGATAGAAAACAAATGGAAACTCAGGTAAAATATCACTTGGAATTCATAGAGCATATAAATATGAAACATTCACCCCTGAACAGATGGCTATAAACTCATCTTTGCACTTTTTCATGTCAGCCATCCATCAAAATAGCATTGTTTAAAAAAAAAAAACAACCAAAAAAACCCCCTTTAACTGCTCTGCACACAATTCATGGACTGGGCTCCACAGAAAAGAGGTCTAGTACCTGGCTTGTTTGTCAATATGAAATTTAGCTTGGTTCTTGTCAGAGACTATTTACCAGGAGCCCAGAGAAAGGCCATTATTTCCTCTAGATTGAAGACAGGACAGATGGCTCAGATAAAGTTTGCACTGAGCTAAATTTTTGCCAAAGTGTGCACAAATTCTTTAAAGATACCCTGATGTCTGAAAAGCAAAGACAATATAAAACCACAAAAATTTACAGAAATAATAGTTTTATCTTACCTTAGCTGGGGAAAGAACAAAGTAAGCCATCTTCTAATTAAAACACAATTGCTTTCTTACGTTGAATTTGAGTCATAGTTTTCTAGTAAGAAAAGGCTTATTGTTTACAGCAGTAAAACCCAATACCTGGGCCAGGAGCTTTTCAATGACCATTTTCAGGGGATCTCTACACAGTAGCGACAAGTCCAGGTTTAAAGTTTGAGAGGCAATAGATAGGACTTCCACCGAGATCAGCAGGGAAGTATTCAGTTACATCCAAACCGATGTGGCCCATGATCTTATGGCTAATTTGAGGGGTCAGTAAAAGAAAGTGCAAGAAATATGGGGTGAGCACAGCAAGGTCAACAAATTACTAGTGTGTATGATAGTGCAGGCATAAGTTGTTTCATATGCTTCTGACTTTGGAAAGTCAAAACTGAGGTTGCAGTTTATCAATGGCACCTTGTTCTAACCACAGAGACGCAGGCTTCAGCCAGCCAGTTATGTGAATGACCTGAACCAGTACATTGTTCCCTCAGTGTGCATACAGTACATAGTTTCTTGGCTTCCAACACACTTGTCCATCTGTTATGATAGCTATCGGTGCCTGCTCAGAATAAGCCTGGACTATTTGACTAGTGCACAGAGGCCAGGAAAAAAAATAGGTTATGACGGACAGCCTGAAAAATATTGCAAGTGTAAAGTACCCCACAAGAAGTCTCTCTCCTGGGCCAGTCTTGGCATTGGCACAGCCCAGCTCTTTACGCACCTGCTGACACATAAGTGCCAAGATATGAATAGCTCAACAGCAGGGAAAATGGAAGCAAAGTATCCTCTTCTCTATAGGCTTCCTAGAAGTCATGTATTATCACAGTGGGTCTCTGAGAACCTGCTAAGACCAACTGGGACATAAAAACATATTCTTAGGCGCAAGAAGACGAAGACTGATAATGCTTTTTTAGAAAGAAGTCTTACAGAAAGAAAAATCACCCAGGATTAGGTTGAACCTTATTACACTGAATACAACAAAGCTGGCATGTTTTGACCTGTGATTTTTGTGTGGAGCAGAATAAAACAATAGCCTTTGCCAAGGAGGTAAAGATAAGAAAAAAGGGGATGTGCCATCTGTCCCTTAACCAAAGTCAGCCAACGGATGGAATGGGATCAGCCTAGCTGGTTGCAACCATCTGGAGCTACAGACGGCAAATGCTGCTTAGCGAAGCACTGTCACAAGGCAGACATAAGGTAAAGGAAGTGCGCAAACCCCAAGGTGTTACAGAACTAACCTATCCCGGAGAATGACCCAACATGAGACTAACCTAATGCCCTGGGAAAGATCCCTTCCAATGTCTGAATGGTTCGCCTTACCTTTCCTAACAACTAGTTCATTTGGATAAAATTAACTATAAAAATGAACTATTGCACTATGAACTAATACGAACTATAAAAATTAACCATAAAAATTAACTACTGGGATAAAAAGATCTGTAACGAGGACCTGCTACTTAGCTACCTTGGCTGCTTCAGAATTTGTTTACTATGATTAGAGCAACTGTTGGTCTGGTACTTTTAAGTCACCTCTACTACGCTTACACTTTAGTACTGGTAGACTATTATTTGGGCTGAGCTTTCCAAGATCACACATGGTCATGAAGTGCCAGACCACGATACAACTGAGCTGCTTCTCTACACCGCCTATGTAAGGCTCAATCAGAATTGCAGCTCTTATGCTCACACTGCCTTCCTTGCGGCAGAATTCATCGCTGTTGTGGAGACAGTCATGCTACCACCCTCACATGCCAGGCTGAACAAGCTGCTCGTATGCAGCAGGTATTTTTCAGGGAGCCCAGTACTTTTATTTTCTTTTGTTCCCAAGGCAAAATGGCACAAATGTCACCCTTCCACCTCCTCTTTAGACAAACTCAAGGACTGGAGTTCAAGGAAGAAAACAGGCACCAGCAATTGCCTTTACACTTCTTTGCACAGGAGCTTCCAAAGATTGCCAAATTTCTGAAGACAGCAATTACTTGGTTAAACATAAGGTTAAGCAACATACAAAAGAACAGAAGAGTCCCTCATTTGCAACTTCTGCTATCTAGGGTCATTACAGACCAAAGGGAACCTCAAATTTGCAAGGAGACCTTGGAAACTGTTTGAAAATATGGAGTAGCTCACTTGTCGCAGGCATCTAAAGTATTGCTAAATAAATACACAGCAGCAGGAAGAAAATAAGGCTGAAAACTACACTCTGTTTTCCTACTTAAAGAGATATTCCCTGAGTTTTTGTCCTCCATCTCTGAAGCTTCAGAGGACATGAGAAGAGCATGTGGCACTGCCAAGGGAAAAATTTTAAAGGACAATTTGGGAAACAGTTGGTGATTCAAAAGGGAAAACAAGTGGCTTTATCAAAACACCACAAATGGAAGCAAAGAGAAACTACGAGAGGAAATCCAGTGAAAAGAACTGCGTAATTTGCTGTTTTATATGAGCCCAACCAAGAAATGTTATGCAAACGAAGAATAAACCCAGTGGAACTTTATTTTCCTGAACTATGTGTTTTATTTTTGGCTGTGCTGCACAGTTCAGTTCACTCATTTCCTGGATGGCTTCACAACAAAGAAAAAAAAAACCCAACCCTTTGACCTTGACAAAATTTCTTCTAAGTACAGTTAAAGGTAAGCTTTCTGGCTATCTCCCAAGACATTTGCGGTTAACTGCGAATATAAATATATTGTTTGTGAGCCTCTTTGAGGGTTAAAGGCATTACATATAGAAGTAAAGTGTTATTGAAGGCAGACCACACTAAGCACAAATTGGCATGGGTTTAGGAGGGATCTAGTGCTAGCACAGCATCACACCAAATAAATTTGAAAAAGGCCAATAAAGGAAATCACAAGGAGTGGGAACTGAAAATCAGGGAAGACTCCCCTCGGAGAACAGAGTTCAGGCAGCAATTGCACCACTGCTCACTCAGGTTCCCATCACCAGCCACCACCAGGTGAGGGCAAAATGTAGAATAGAGGGATTTTGGCATGCTCGAGACAGTTATGGAAATAAAAGTATTTTGAGGTCTGGTCAAGTAATGAGGTAAGTAGGAGACTGCAGCGAATGCCTACACATCTTTTCTTGGGGTAAGAACCCAGGACAGCATTACTGATGATCTACAGAAGAACAATGATCAGCTTTGCTTTTGACTGTACCAGTATAGAGAAATAAGAGAAAAGAAAGCATGCCTGGCTTTCTCTCTTTCGTATCACAGGTTTTTAAAAACACAGAAGTATAATATAAAGAATAGGAGATCATTCTAGCCAGTTTAGACTCTGACCCGAATGGAGCTATGAATGCTACATGATATAAAACATAAATGGTAGAGTATGTGGTTTTCTAGGCAGCAATCTCTTGTCTAATATGTAACAATATCAATTTTCTTTCTTCTTCCTATTTCAATTAAACACAGTCTTAAACAACTAGAAATGCCTGTTTTACCTCTTCATCCTCTTGTTTGGTACAAATTACAAGAAACATATTGATAAAACCATATACAGTTTACACAAAACACTAATTAACCACAGAAACTCGTCAACTTCACGATATATGTCAAACAAATCGAAAAAAGTAGAGATAGTCTAAACCACTGACTTTTTAAGAGTGTCTCACACTTCTCCAGCAGTGTAAATTATTTCCAATATAAATCTCCTTTACACTGATAAAGGGGGGGGTGGTGGTAAGTGCAGCCAGTAGAGATGATAATTGGTAATGAACTTCTAAAATGTCTATGCAGGCATTTTTCTTCAGTGGATGCTTCCTGCTCTCTCAGGCATTTGCATAGTACCCCATGTTCATAATAAACTAAAAAAGGGCTAGGAAGTGTTGCCCACAGACTTTTTGTGGAATAAGACATAGAAAATTGGTCTGTTGATTTCTGATTTCGTTCTCTTAAAGAGTCATATTAAAAAGAGCAACAATAGGTAAACAGTAGTCATGTCCTTCAAAGAGGTTCATGTTTATTTCTTGATACTCCTAAACAAAATGGTAGGTTGGCAATTCAGTTTTATCTGAGCACCCAGAGATACACAATGCATAACCCAACACTGGAGAGATGTGTTTTGCTGCAAAGATTTTGCAAGATTTGATTTGTTGCGAAGCCACCCAAGGAGATTGTTTGCCCTTGGGCTGGTTCTTTCCCCTCCTTTGGAAGGTGGGAGGAGGTTGGTGGTCAGACTTCCCAGGTGGTTTGTATGTAATACTTTTTTAGGAAGTACTAAAAATGAAATGCTTTATTTTGTTACTTTTTTTTTTCACACATCATTGTTTGACTTGGGAGTGGAAACCCCTCTTCTCATCTGTTTTTCAGAGCAAGTCATCTCAAGGGCTTCAGTAAGCAGGAAATACAGAAAAAATTATGTTGAATTGCTTTTGAAAAACTACAGTTAGTGGGCTTTAAAATGTTCTCCCAGTATTTGCATTATTCCCTAAACATGCCCTGTGTAAAACACTGAGTAATAAAAAGAATTTAGATGTTAAGGTAACTGACAAGTACTTAAGCATGACCACTGCTGTTACATTAAAAACCCAACAAGGATTTTATTCACATCCGTCCAATTTTTATGTGTGAAGGTTCCCTTGTGTTGCTACTGGAAACCACTGAGCAGCTCCATGGAGAGCTAGGTGGGAGAGTCTCAAAGAAAGAAAGTCTGCATTTGAATTTCTTTTGTTCCTTTTTTTTTTTTTCTGGAGTGAGGAAGCTGTTGAGAGAATATGGGAAATGAGGGAACTTTAACTTTTTTTCTGCAGACACTCTGGTGTTTTTAATAACTTCCTTCTAACAAGCACCTCCGGCATACCAAAATTTCACTGGGTATTTTCTTACACATAAATAGCTTTTTAGAGAACAAAGCCAGCGTTAGACATTTGCCACTCAGGCCCTGAACTTCTCCTACCCGTAATCCCACTGAAGAAGAACCCCCGGTGGCTGGCAGTCCCTCAGGCACTGGCCAAGGCTTGGGCAAGTGGTAGCTGCAGTGTGGTGGGCGCTGCTGGAGAGGATCAGCTTTCAGGAAGGAGCTGACACCAATGTTAAGTTATGAAGCACTGCTGTTTGTTGCCACTAGCCAGGAGAGGAAACAACAATGAAAACAACCTTTTTAGGCTTTCTTTGTAAGAAGTGAAATAATGTGTGGTAATCAATTGCTCCCCCTTGCCACAGAAAGGTCACCTTTGGAAATGGAGAGCATCTGTCCAATGAGCTTTTTGGCCATTTCTTACTCTTTTCTGGGTTGGTGGTTTTTTTCGTTTGAGACAGAAGTTGTTTCTGTATGAAACCCTTGGGAAAGTAGCTAGCTCCAGGTATGCAACACAACCCCCAGGAACTGCTAACTTGTAAATGTTGCAACAGTACTTCTAGTGCAGGCAATGGCTAGCTGGGATTCTTTGCTTACTGGTGGCAAAAGAAACAACGCCTGAAAGAAATGTGTAGAATTATGAATACAAAGTGAAGCTGAAATTCTCCAAGATCTTTAAAAGTTTCAAGGTCAGGAACACTGCAGGGGTGGAGGAGCACACAGACAACAGCACGGAGCTAAAAACAGTGGCAGGAGAGAATCCCTGAATCCTGAGCAGCGTGAGAGAGCTAAGGAAGTTGTGCTTTGATGCATGTAAAGGCTTACACTTCTAGATTGAAAAAGGCACTTAAAATCTTTAAATAAAGACAAATAATGTGACGTTGCTCTCCTTCATTACTACTGTCAACGCAGTAGGAAAAGCATCTGTTGCCAATCACAATCACAATTACTTCTAATTCCTGATCTCCCTTAAAATACAAATATAACACATAAATCTCTGCACCCATAAAATACGTATTTGCAAGCCTGTTTATGCACAGAGTTTTAAAAACTGTATTAGTTGATCCAGTTTCTTTGACCATGGCTGGAAAACTGCAGTCTGTTAGCTCAAAAGAATTGTGGCAGCTCCCAAGAGGCAGGCCAGCAAGTACAGTAAGGGAAGGCTACCAGCTGGGTTTTTATGAAAGAAATACCTGCACAGTGTTTCACATATGCTTTGCATTTTCTAACTTTGCAAAAACATTCTGTATTTCTTCACATATTATGAAATCTCACATAAACGGTGACATTACATTTTAATGAAGCATCTCTGAATATATCAAATTATAAATGATTGATTGGTATGTTAACTGCTGTTAATTGACAGGAATTGATCAGCTTTTGTGAAACATTACAACTTTAGAGACCTCATAGAGTTTTCCAGTAGTCCTACCATGGAAAAAATTTGCTTCTAGTGAATTTATTTTGAACTACTGTACACTGAAATAAAAACCCAGAATTAAAGGTTGATCCTGAATTACAATAAAAGCAATACTTTAATGAAAGGTTCACACATACTTTTTAATGTAACCTAAACTTACAACTAGACTGACACAGACCACACTTCCATGTAAAAAAACATGAAATTCTGGATTTTCAGCTGCTTTCAGTGTGTGGTATGAGACATGTAAAGACACTCAGCACCTTTTGCCATTGAAAGTGATGTGCAATGTCCCAGTGGAGCAGGACCTGATCCAAAAAACAGTTTTCTTTTGTAAAAGACACGTAAACTCCACATTTTTCCATACCTTCTGTGTGCTTTTTTACATTACTGACAACCCTCTTTTTCCATACCCTTTTTCTTCTGTCAGCTCTGGTTGCCCTACAGGGTTAACAGGGAGTAACCTGGACTTGTGCTTCCCTTCTTGCCCTTGACAAAATGACTTACAGCCCAGACTCCTG
Source organism: Egretta garzetta (assembly GCF_000687185.1). Taxonomy (NCBI): domain Eukaryota; kingdom Metazoa; phylum Chordata; class Aves; order Pelecaniformes; family Ardeidae; genus Egretta; species Egretta garzetta. Next base: position 3,939,971 of record NW_009260493.1, read on the forward strand.
TCAGGTTGTTACAGTGTGAAACATACCACAATTGGCACTTTCACTACTCCTGACGATGACACACAGTGCAGAAAAAGTCCAAACTGACTCTCAAGATGCTGCTGGTACAATTCATATTTGAAATGACTTGTACAATCAAGTTCCTATTGTGAAGTACATTTTTTTTAGTGAACCAAAAATAATTTCAGCAACATCAGTGCTCCCTTTCACCTGTGAAAAACAAGAGAGTAATATAATCACCTCTACCATCTTCCCCCTTCCGAATAGCCTTTTGTGTAGAGGTGGGAAAGCCTTTCAGCCAGAAAACAATCAGTAAATAACACTGCTCACCCAGTTTGTAAAGACATGCACAGATTAACACCGTACTTACCACTCCAACAGGGAAAGCTAGAACAGCCATCACCCAGTCACGGAGGGAAATGAGTTTTTTAAGCTGCCTCTCTTGCTCTTGACTGTCATTTCCTTTAGTGAGAAGACTGGACAGGTCGGTCAAGACGCAGATCCCAAAGAAGACAGCCTGGATAACCTGCATGGAAGGGAAACACACTCTTGAACAGAAAGAATTGACATGGGGAGCAGGAAAACATCAGTCCCTTAAATACGGGTAGTTGGTTCTCACCAAAGTCACTTGTGCTTCTAGACTGAAAGTCCTGCATGCATCTTGCTCCTCATGTATGAGGGGAATCAATGCAAGTGGAAGGACTCCAGAGGTGAGACTTCCCACCCTCACCTCAGACATGTGCCACTCGCTGGGGACTGAACTGCAGCCACCCCTTCCTGCTTCACTCCATACAACTCGGCCCCAAAGCCATAGCATTTGCCTCTGAGGCAGAAAAAGTTATAAACTCTCCCTGCAAAAAGTAAGGAAAGAAAAAAGGTGAGTGGTCCTTTCCCTTGCGCCAGGAGGTCTCCCTTGGAGACCCTGCCTGCCCCAGACACTCTGCCCAGATGCGAAAAAGGTGCCTAAGACTGCCACTTACCTGCCTTTTCCTTTTTTGCATTCATGTATTTGTGTGCAACATCATAAGATTATCTGTTGTACTAAATCGGTAGTTTAATCACCTGAACCCACTGATTTGGTTCAAACTTGACTTGATCTTAGTTTGATCACTACATTTTTCTTCCTTAATTAGCTTAGTAAAATTGTAGTAAGTTAGCTCAGGAATGCTCTTGCCTGAGGACCTGCACATCCTTTCTAGTACAGTTCAGAGGAAGTGCACGCAGCTTGTTTACTCCCCGAGCTGGAAGCCCGGGTCACAAACCCACGCGCATCAGGTAATCCCAGGTAAAAAATTAACAAAACACGGGCTTGTTTCCCAAACTGCACATTAATTCATCAAAAAACATAAACATATGCTTAAAATACATACTACATGTTTCTCAAAGCAAGCATGGAGTACCAGTTTAGAAGTCTTATTTGTAAATCTAAGTGTTCCTCTGACAAGGAGTTCCTGACTAAGCAGCAGACCATCCATAAGAAAGAATAGCACATTCCCAGATTTTGCAAAATACAATTTATTACGCGCATACATCTCTGCAGAATTCAGACTATGATAAGTAATGTAAAAAACCACCTTAGGCTAGGGGATGCTGATCTGGAATATGGTAGGGAAGGGAGGGAGGCAGGCAGGCAGGCAGGCAGGAAATACCAAACAGGTGTTGGCTACTAGAAAGAAATCCAGAGATATGTAATGGTTGGATGGATAAAAGTACGTTCCCTTCCTCAACAATCCTTATACGACCCAAATACTTGTAAATTCTGGCCTGTAAAGCTGTGCACGACAGACATTCAAATGGCCCCTGGATCTGCTTGCAATTCTGCTGCCATTGCTCTTCCCTCTCCAGGCTGTAGCTACATATAATTTGCTTGATAAATAGATGAAGCAACATTACAAAACATTCCCTGAAGCCATGAAATGTGACAGACTACTAGTGCTAGAGCTCTATATTGTGCTAGAAAAAGATATTACTACTTCAAATGACTGCCTGGAAAAGTTACCATCTTCTACATAATTTCCGAAAAAACATTTTATATAAAAGTTGGGGCTCCTCGGAGCTATGTAATTACATGAACTCCTAACGCACTTTTTCATATTATTTCTCTGAAACAAGCACTTAGTAGAAAAAAAAATCTTCCCATACTCAGCCCCTGTTTTCCACCAAACAGATGGCCTATTTGGAGAGAAGGAATAGAAGAACTAATTATGCATTTGCTTGACTTAAGAGGAGATATGATACCATCTACTATTCACTCAAGAGTGTGAATGCCAAAGAAGGAAAAAGATTTAAGACAGGGCTGGAAAAAAAAGTATACCTAACAGTAATGAGATCAATCTGGGTGTTAAAAAGTTTAGGCTGAGTACCAGGAAATATTTCCTAACAGCGAGCTCTGTCAGACCATGAAATAGTTTCTCAGAGGAAGTGGTGGAAGCCTCATGGCTTGAGTCACTCCAACCGATATTGGACAAAACACTCAATAATGTCCTGCAGGGAACAGTATGACGCTGGCAGGGCTTGGGCGAGTGACTAATGGATTGTTTGCAGCTCTAGCTACGATTCCCTGAAATGGTCCCTCTCCAAAGAAACACAGACTCAAACAATCACACGCCCACTTTCCAAGGGAATTGAGATTGTACATCCACTAATCAATCACAAACCCAACAGCTCCTCTCCCCATTATCCTGTTATGAACACATCACTTCAAGGGAAAATATAATGATATCATCGGGAATAACTGAAAACTCCTAAAGGGAAAGAAAGTACCCAAAGATTTCAGAGACTAGTTATGAAGTAAACTACTGTACAAAGAGACTAACAAAAATCCATATAGGAAAGAGAAAATTTCATATTTATCAAGAACATTGAGAGCCAATGAAAAAAATTGTATAGTGTTCAGTGAGGAACAGTTCCAGCTATATTCATACAAATAATGTACATACATCGCTCTAATACTTCCTTTCCTTTCTAGAATGTGCAAGAAAACTCTTGTGACACCTATCAACATTTAGGATTAGACTGAGGACCTCTAGAGCTGCATGAGTCTCAGCAGCATAAACTGAACTTCCAGTCAGTAACAATTTACGCCCTTTGTGGGTCTGGCATAGGAAAAGCATAGCATGCAGCTACCGGTGGTTTATGGTAGGAAACAAGTTTTTAAAAGTCCATGCTCCTCAGTGTGAATGCTGCCTAACAGATGTGAAAAGTTCACAGCAACGGAATAGAAATTCCCACTAAAGAATATTCTTCAAAGTACCCTGGTGTCACCTCAGATTTAGGATCACATTTTCAAAACAAGGACCTTATTTTGAAAATCTGCAGGTGGTGAATCTATACATGAAACATCCCCGAGATGTTAAACAAACAGCTGACGACTTTTTTTTTTCCCCCCCTTGGAAATGTAAGCAATAACAGCACTTCAGAGGAAGTATCTTCCAATTTTGCCTCCAACTAGAGTTTGAAGGAAAACAGCGATTTAGAAAACGACAAATACAAATTTGACAGAAAACAGCCATACCTCACTTATACCATGTTAACAGTGATAGAGGCAGAAACTCGTAAGCAGAATATGCAAAACCAAGAAAATCATTAAAACGGATATAAAATACTATCTTACTGCTGACCCCATCTTCTCCACTGAAGCCTAGAGGGGCCACTGCTACTATAGTTAATACTACAGTACCCTTAAGCTGTGATAACGTAATGACAAGCCATGGAAATGGCCGTCTACAGGTATTTTAGTAATACAAAACTCTTGAGCAGAGAAAGTGCTCGTGTGCTGGTTTTGGCTGGCATAGAGTTAATTTTCTTCATATTAGCTAGCATGGGGCTATGTTCTGGATTTGTGCGTTGATAACCCAGGGACGTTGTCGTTATTGCTGAGCAGCGCTTATGCAGAGCCAAGGCCTTTTCTGCTGCTCACCTCACCCCACCAGCGAGGAGGCTGGGCGGACACAAGAAGCTGGGAGGGGGCAGAGCTGGGACAGCTGACCCCAACTGACCACAGGGGTATCCCACCCCATATGACAACCTGCTCAGCATATAAACTAGGGGGGAGGTTGGCGGGAGGGTCGCTGCTTGGGGACTGGCTGGGCACTGGTCAGTTGGTGGTGAGTGATTGCTTTAATTTGCATTACTTGTCTGTCTTGTTTTTTATTTCTCTCTGTTATTTTCCTCTTCATTACAATATTATTATCATAATTATCATAATTATGATAATAATTATAATTATATTTCAATTATTAAACTGTCCTTATCTCAACCCATGAGTT
>NW_009260493.1:3944257-3959472 GCF_000687185.1 Egretta garzetta
TTGTTAAGCTGCCACAGGAGAAAACAGCTATGAACAGAAGATGAGACCAAGCAGCCCAGAAACCTTCCCAAACAGTGAGATCTATTCAGATTATATATCAGAAAAGATTGTCCCTTATGAACAATTAGAATAAAGTAAACTAATTGTCTATGTCTGTCTCCTACAAGAAAAAAAAATACTTGCTTCAGTAGCACAGTTTTTCCACAAGGTGCTTGCTGCAGGACAGCAGCCACTGTCCTCCCTGTTCTGCCCCTAATTTGACTTCTTAAGAGTCAGACAGAAAATATATTTCCTCGTAAACCTTTCTTCAGAGCATGGAGACTCCCTTCCCCCCCGGTGCCATGGGACTCCACAGTGCAGACAAAATCTCTGCACAACTGAGGTCAATGGAAATTCTGCCACTACTCTTACCAAAGCAGAAAACTCCCATTTAATTCACTGAATCTAAGATTTCATTGCCCGTGGACTCATCCTCTTTCAAGCTCACTCTTGTAATCAGAAGCATTCCTTAAAGCTCAGGGCAGAAGAACTGGAAAAGTCTGTGCAAGTACTACTATTATTCATGGGTATTTTTTCCTCTATCTACCTTTGAAAATGGAGAACCTACTGTCCTCGAGTTACAATTTTCAAGATTAACAGCACTTACAAATTATTTCATGAACCTCGCTATGAAATAAGGCATCTGAGTAGGCTGGCAACTAGACAGTGCTGCCAGAAAAAAACATGGGAGTAACACTCATGAAATCAGCAAGAAACAACAAAAGAACATGGAAAATGAACTAACACATTCCAAAATGCCATGTTTGGGCATGAAGTGCATGCGCGCATGCACTGGGTACCTGTACCTCACTTACCAGGTAAGCTCGCACTGTTTAAAGGTAAGGCTGCATTTAAGGAAGAGACTTAAAGAGTCTGCGAATATAACCCATATTATAGCAAGACTAAATTGCATTAGGGTGTGAGGGAGGCCTGGCTGATCCCTGGGGGCTGGCAGCAGCGGGGGCTGGAGGGGGGGACATGGGGACGGGGCAGCACACCCCCAGCCCAGAGCAGGGCAGCTGGGGGCACCTGGGCAGCCCCAGCCCAGGCATCAGGCACCTCCCTGGGCACGGGCCACCAGCCCATGGCAGACATAACCTGACTCATCGAAGCAACACTCACGCTTAAGACAACCCGTGGCTTTCCACTGGAAGATGAAAGTTCAGCTCTACCAGCATGCAACGTCAAATTGCTGAAAGTTGTCATTTCTCTTGCATTTCTGATTTTGCAGTCTGCCACATAGAGAACATGGTCTGATCTTCCTTTTCAAACAACAGGAATATGATTTTTAACCTCAGAGTATCTGTTACTACTCCTTGTCACCTTGTGTCATGTTAGCTTTCAGTCCTCCAGCCTCTAGACGTTCTTATTTGACGTACAAATGTATTACGCTTCAGCAATTAAGATGACTGCATTTCAAGAAACTCTGGAGTAATTTAAGTCAGATTTTTATCTCTTTGCTCACTGTAAACACGACTGATTGGACGCTGTTTTGGGACCATGCTTGGTTTGGCTTGTAGTGTATCGGGCTGTACGCAGGCGCGTGTGGACAGCCTGTATCCTGTTACCACTGCTTGGTTATCTATAGTTGCAATATAAAGACCAAGTCCAGGTTAAGTCAAGAATAACAAGGTATTTGTAATAGAAAATGCACTGTGTTTACAGAACAAAGCCATGGGCCGTAGCTGTTTATTAAATCTGTTATTGCTCTTGACTGCATGAAGCTACTGATTCTTCTTGTCCATCCCCATTCCAGTGTTACTCACAGGCATGCTGCTTTTATTCTTGCTGCTTCTCCTCCCCTCACTGTATCTTTGTTAGTTATAATAGCAAGCAGAACCTGGACAACATGTAATCAAGTGCTAAATCTTTGTATCAGAGAAGCTACTGACTTCAGGTAAGGAAAAGGCAGATCTTTATGTCTACAGACAAATGAAAGAGAGACATAAAGAAAGAACAGCAAGAAGCAACAGCATTTTAAGTACTAAAATAGAAGCCAGTGTAATATGTCTAATCACTAAATCTACAATTAATGAAAGCTGAAGTGCAAACATGGCAAAAATGTACTGTGTGCTACACAGAATCGTTACTTCTGTGCAAAGCATGGGGAAGACGACTTGTACTCTAAAGGCCAGAGATGAAAGAGCAGCATACCCGTGAGAGATCCATTGGCTGATGTTAAGCTGGGGCATGCAGTCGGGCCTCGTATCACCCCACCTTCCACACTGGCTGCAGTGCCATGGCCTTTTTAGTTTGTTTTGTTTGTTGCAGCATGTTTCAACAACGACACAGGCCACTTCAACACCGAAAAGAAATGCAGCTCCTACCCATCAAAAGCCAGTACCCTGAGAACCCAAATACACCACATACAGGAGAAAAGAAAGGGACAAGGGAATGAAAACAGAACCAAAGGAATACTTAATGCAGATGCCATCTATTGTACTTTGAGCTGTTTGTTGGTTAGGAATCTTGAAATACGTATTTCTCCTATTCCTCCTTTCTCTTTCACTTACACAAATTAGAACTTAAACTCCACTAGTAAAACTTGACACTTAGTTCTATCAGAAGAGCCATTAGAAATTTGGTAAGTGCATAGATGGGGCAGCCTTATAAGTATCTAGCACTGCCCTCGTCCAAAACAATGACTCACATCTCCCTTTACAGCCTTCAGTGGGGGGAAAGCTCCTCTAACTGGGGCGTCGCACATAAAGATTAGTCCTTACTAGGAAATTTAACTTCATTTTCATGATTTTCAGCTTAGAAAACATGCCTAATCCCTTACCATATGATATTAAGTTCAGGGACTCCTTTAAATGTTATCCTTTACTTTCTACTTAACCTCCTGCAGTCTTTTTCTTTGAAGCCCACCAATATTGTCTAAATGTAACCAAGGACGGGGTTTTAAACCAAGGAGATTTTATAGATACACAAAAATAAAAGTCTAGTATGGAATTATTATGCATGGAAAAGAAACCTGTTTGACTCTTGGGTCTAGTTTTTATAGGTAACTATGTTGTTTAAGTCCAAGTGCTTAAGCACCTACTATGGAGCTGTGGAACAGGGACTAAGCTGTGTAAACCAACGAGACCTTGTGTTTCCGAGAGGAGACACGCATTTCAACATTCCGCCTGTTGGAACACAAGATGTGTTTTTATCTGGACAGACAGAAAAGCAACTTTTTGTGCCAACTAAGCAACTTAAGTAAGAGATCAGAAAACCAAAACAGATGTGGGCCCCTAAAATGTAATTTTTACAGCGGTGCCTTTCAGCATCTATTACAATTCACAATTTTCAGCACACGAAATAAGAAAAATCTGATAAATAATATAACCATACTGCCTGCACCTCTTCCTTTCTCTTTCATTCTTCCCTCCTCTTAACCCAGGAAAAAGCCTTACTGTGTTACACTTACTGGAGAGGTTGAGTTTCAGATAATTCTGTCTTAACAAAAGCCTTGACTGTCTCGTAATGGTTTTCAAACATATGCAACACTAGTTCTTGGAGAGATAATGTGGTTGTGCTAGCATTGTTTTAAAAGCAGTTTTCTTAATATTTTTAGCATTTCCACAAGGACAAATATATTAGTCCTTACTACAACAAGCTAAGCTGAAATTTGGTAAACTACCAAAAATATTTGGAAATACTTTAACTTCTAAAGGTAAAAAAAAGCATATTAAGTTATTCTTTTTACATGGGTAAAATATCCCCAATAAAAAAAAATTGCCATAGTGGACAACAATTGAGAAATTAATTTTAAAGTGCTACTGTATCTCAGCCGTGTTGCATAGATGACATTTCCAACGTGATCTCAGCATGACAGGGTGTATGCCATCTGGCTCAGAAGTGCTAACAGCGTGGAATGCACTACCACGTATCGGATGAAGAGATGGAATGGACAAATACAGAACAGACTAAAGCAATATGAACAAAAATTTGACCAGATGCTGAGAAAGTGCTAAATTTTCTCAAATCTTTTGCGTTGTTTTTACCTGTCATTCCTCTCCAAGACTACGTCAACCCAGTCGTCCTTTTTCCTCTAGAAACTACAGGTATTTTCTGGATACTTTTGAGTTACAGATGTCTGGGTATCTTACTTTGATCTTAGCTAATACACTCAAAGAAGCACTAAGCTCATCGTCGCAGTATTTAAGAAATTATTATTCTATTTTTATCTTTATCTTTTTGATTCTAAATTGTTTTGACTAAAGTCATTTTCTAATAATCCCCGTTTTCTTCCTTACCCTCTTGCATTGTGTATAGAAAAGCTGCCATTACTACTTACTGTATCCTGCTTATAAGACAGTGTAATTTCATTAAACTTATATAATCCATTCAGCAAACATGTGTAATACAGTTTATTCAGAATAGATTATGATTTTATTAGGTTATATCTTTTATGTTTTTCTTTGCTAAAGCTTAATCTTATTAGGATTATACACTGCACAGAAGGTTATGTCATTATTTTGGCTTAAATGCTAATTTTACACATTTCAGCATGATTGGTACGCTCTTTGCAGCAGTGGCCTTGCAGTCAACCAGGCAGGAATGGCAGCTCTCTAGGCAATGTTTGGGATAGCTAGCTAAGAAGCTAAGACTTGTTCTGCAGCTGTCTGTGCTAAACTGAGCTTTAGGATAGGGTTTCTGATGGCTGGAAAGTCCCTAGTATTTTGTAAGTTAATTACCCCAAAAAGAAATTACATTTTATTAAGTACAGAACTTTCGCAAAGAAATGGCTTTCTTCAAACTTCAGAAACTTCTGCATTGCACCAACTTTTTCATGTTTAGAAATATAGTTTGAAAACCACTGGAGGGAAGCAATTTTGACAGATCAAATTTGAGAACAAAACTACACAGTTTTTCAAAGTTAGTGACTCGTTTTACTTTCTGTTTCTTCCCTTTTTAATGAATAAGGTAACAGCTGCCTTCTCAATTGTGTAATTTAGAAAAGGCCCTGGCTGATGTATCTCAAAAAAATGGTACCAGAGCTGGAAATGCAAACGAGAAAGGCACTCAGTCTTCTGAGACATAACAACCTCAGTGCTGCCCTACCATGGCTGTAGGAAATAAAAGGGGTTTTAATATGGTTAACCTGTACCCTGAGCACTGCGAAAGCAGTAGTGAATGACTCCTCACACCAGCCCAGCAAGGCAGGCTATTAAGTGGTATTGTCTCAGCTGGGCAATTCTCCCTCTCTCCAGGGAAGGTAGAGGAAGAAAACATTGAGAGCTTTATCCCACCTCTTCATCCATCCAACCTACCAACACCACACAAACCAAGGCAGTTACAAACCCACATTGTGAAAAACAGCTCAAGCCTCCAGTCAGGGTCATCTTCAGCTTTTGCTTAAAGCAACTTTTCTTCCTCGGCTCACTGCTGCAGCAGCTGAAGGACAATTTATGAGGGGCAGGTAAAGTATATTCATAAATAAAGTTATTACTAAAATAAGGATGTTCTGTAATTAGACCACAGCAAAGGATGCCACTATTCAAGCTCCACTTGAAAAAAGAGAGAACATAATTTTGTATATTAATTATAAAGCACGTGGTTCAATGAAAGGTGATCTAACATGTACTGTCCTCATAAACAAGACTATTCTTTACATAACATTTCAAGCAAGGCACTGTGTGTTATGAAGAGTTGTATTTCAGGAGAAAAAAAAAAAAGGAGCTCTCATTATCTTACATCTCTAAAAAAACCATGGGAAAAACCCTGATACAAGCTAACTGCATTTAAATTAAATAACACAAGGGGGTTGAGCGTTCACTAGGTGTGTGGCATTTCAACCCCAGATGAAAACAGTTCCCTGCTTTCATTGTCTTTCTCATAAATAAATCTCAAAGGAAATTAAGGATTTGTTTCCTGATTGTCTGTCGGTGAAAGCGAGGCAGGGAGAAGTGAGCTGGCCAGGTTCAGGCAGTCAGTCAGCCAGGGACCCCGGGGATGAACTCAGGTGCCCCGAATCCCTAGGCAGTCCTCTAGGCATTAGATCAGGCTGTTATTCCATGCATCTGCACTCGCTCTTAGAGTGATAGCCATTTCCACTGCTTACTAGAGAAACACTCCCAGCTTTCTCAGAGAAACAGCGTGGACCTTTTCACTCCCTCCAAACACAGCCATGCTACTGTTAGCATAAATCCAAATACTTTTCCTCTTATGCAGCTCATATTAATCACAGTTTTTAAAAGACCTCATTTGCTTTACTGTGTCTTTCAAAGTTTTCCCATGGTTAGGTAGTCTAATTCTGACTAGCTGATCTATTTGTGCCAACCCACTAGTTACCAAGGTCTCAAATATAATAGCTTTGGAGAGCTTGTCCATTATACCATTCCCACCTTCACCGTTCCTCCACCTAGTTTGTAACAGCAAATACTGATTTTGAGCAACACTAGCACTGAATAAATCTTTTTAATTTCTCCATCACTTGTTCTGCTCTGCATGATTAAATTCAATGAAATGCAATTTCAGTGTGGTGCACACTTGACTTCCCAGCATTCCCATAGGACAGGGCACTGGGTGGAAGGAGCACCACCAGCCCATCTGCTACCTGGAGACTGCCTTTGGAGAGAGTGATCTGAAAAAGAAAGGGCATGGAGCCCTGTCTTGCCTTACGTACTCATGAAGGCAAGACACAGCTCAAACCTCTCTCACTCTTTCATACTCTGACCAATATCTAACCATTTCTTGAGTTTCCAAACAAATATTTCAGCCATTGTTCACTGTATTTCTGTTTTGCTCACTACTTTTCATTTCACTTGCAAAAGGAAGAAAGAGGTTAACTGGAGGGAAGTTTAAATGTACATCCCCCTACATGTTACGGGAAGACACTTGACAACAACAATCTGGTGACACACCAGGTTCCAAACTCAGTAGAATTAGATGCTCTCCATCGGGCCATTGCACACTGACTGACAAAATATTTTTTTTTCTCAGTAAACACCACAAGTTCAATAATAAGCTGTCCTTTCTTCCCAAGAGACAGAAGGCTCAGACAACACCTCTTGTAGCAGTTAAGAAAGTAGCAGATGACTCCAGAAAAGAGACCTTTGCTAAAGCGTGGTACTGGTGACCAGTACTATTGACAGCATGGTGTTTCGGATTCTCGATGGCAGGAAAAGCACTTTACAAGTTCTAGCTTGTAGATGTGGCAGCCCAGCACAAAAAAAAAAAAAACCAAAAAAAACCCAACAACACACCAAACCAAACATCCGTGCCTATCAAGGGACGTAGCCTACAGGCCAGCTGGGCAGATCACATCAGGAAGTGCCCAAGTATCAACTGTCCTCTGCTAAACCTCTGAGAACTCCAACACTAATGCCTCCATGCACCACATAGGTGTGCGCACGTGCACTCAGAACTGATGCTATAGCTGTAATTGTAATGCAGCTGGGGACCAGGGCTGTGCCCGTACACATGCTCGGCGTGCTGAGTCACCCGTAGGAACTCCCTGGGCAGTCCCGGGAACTCCCCAGCTAGTTTCTGTCGAGAAGAGATAATTGACTGATAGCTACAGGAACCCGCCCCGGGCAGTCCCGGCTCCACCAGAGGGCTGAGGGATCGATAGAAGAACTCCCCAGGCAGTCCCAGCCTGTGTTAACAAGATAATCGACTGCATGACGGGGACTGGGGCGGCAGGGAGCTTCCGGCAGCCCTGGGAACAACCCAGGCAGGTCCTGCTCTGCACACATGAAGTAAATGGTGAACTGATAAGACACTATTTACCTATTTAGATAAATTTATCATTGGATAGGGAAATTTTTTGCATGTAGTTGAGACGATTTTAACTAGAAACTCATCACACATGCACTGGAGTGTTGATGTGGGACCGCAGGCCAGCTGGATGATAAGAATGCACTGAACCACAGTTTGGGGAGCCTGATCCAAACCAGCTGAAAATGCTGTTACGAGGACACTTGTGATGGAGACTCCTATCACTACGTGGACAGAGACTGGCCCTACAACAATGACAACAGTAACAAAAGTATTACCTCATGCAGAACATCCAAATAAATCCATTTCTTTAGCTAATGCTTGAACCAGTGTGTGTGTAACATGGACCAGAATGGTCTCTATGAAAATGAGAGCCTACCACCACGTAAGCTGGCCACAATGAAGTCACACACAGATTTAAAACATTACCCCAGAGTATCAGGGCACTGGTCCAAGTAAATGTATCTGACACCACTGTCAGATTTTATGTAAGGTACGTCTGATTCTGACATGAAGAATACATACTCTTTTCCCAAAATACTTAATAGGTAAGTACATTCCAGTATTCTGCCCTGTTCCTCACAACATAAAAATGCTGGTTACACAGATAACATTCATAACGTTCATAAATGCTAGTGGTTTCTGGGCCATGGCCATTTATTTATAATCTGGCTGTAGTCCATTGCAGCAGTAGGCACAGACACCACTGCAACGGAACAAGGACCTGTCCTGTCCAGACCATCTGTAACCATGCAACATGAAACTTCACACCAGAGCCCCGGAGCAGAGCTGCTGACCAGCTCTGTCGGCATGCCTGTCCTGAGACATTCAGTTCTGACTAACAGCGAGACCAGGTCGCGTTCAACCTCTAGCTTTGGATCAGCCAGGAATCCTGGCTCAGAGATGTATTACAAATTTCACGCGACACAGCTTGAGCAGGGGTCTTGGACCCCTCTGCCCTCCTGTCACAAGAGCAAGGCCAAGTACTCCATGCAGAGCTGAGATGAGTCCAACCTGGATGCTGCCTGAGGACCACCACATGGGGCAGCTCCGTGTACATTCAGGAAAGCTTGGTTTGGATTAGGCCTGTATCCACCAGGAGGTTCAGGTGTGACCCTGCACAGGGTTTTTAGACACCTGGCTCCAAAAGTGGAAATCACAGCTCTCGCACAACAGTCTATTTCCAGGGAGCAGACCATAAAGTGGGGTGATATTCAAGCAAAAAATAACTGGGTATAGTAAGGAAAGGAGTATGCCTGGAATCCCACTGATCTCCTATAAGGCACATACATGCAGCACTAAAGTCACTTCAGACAGTTACTTGTCTGAGACTGGTGCTCGCAGACTGAAGCCCAAAGAGGGGCTGGGCGTTTTTAGGAGTCAGCCCTTATCTCTTGGGACTGTTTACTGTATCACATGATGGAACAAAAAGACAAATTCTTGGTATCAACTTTTATGTGACATCAAAGTAAGTACTTGGAAGAATGCACCTTCTACACCCATTTCAACCCAAAACGAGCTTAAAGAGTAATTCCTGTCTTCAAGACGACATATATTACATATATATATTACTGACAAAGCCAAAGGGTAAGACGTCCACCTTTCCTATTAAGTTGTGCTGGCACAGGAGTGAGCCCACAGATGTCTTTGGAGGCTTATACTGAGGTTCCAGCCCTTTGCTTAGGTTTCACAGGGAAAATTATTTGCTAAAATACTTTATGTGGAGCAAAGAATAGGAACCAGAAACCAGGACTACTTCCTTTTGTCCTATCTTCCTTCTCCACACAACATGCAAACTGGACAGCCACTTTTCTAAGTACAGCTCTTTGTGAATGCTCAGTCTACCATTTTGCTTTTAAAATAATTGCTCTTCTTGGTCAGAAAAACCCTATATTTTACAGGCCTCACTGAAGAGCTCAGATATATCACATTTCTTCATTTATTACTGAAACCTTGGGGAAAACACATGCCAGAGGTGTTTTCAAGTTCCACTTGACTCAAACAGTTCACCTTGTTCTTCCCACTCCATTGAAGGGAAGAGGCATGTGTGAGCTCTGGGCATATCCAAAGCTCTGTATTACTCTGCTGTCAAGACCGGGCCATTTAACTTCTTTATTTCTATTTATAAACACAGTTAGGTATTGCAAGAGCCAGACTATTTAACTATGAAGACTGTCAAAATAGATAATGTATTGTGTCTCACTGAATTGCGAACTGGCTGGGTGCCTAGCCTTTTGACTGCAAAGGTCCACTCCATCATAGCTCCAGCAATGTCTTCTATCTATCTACTTCAAAAAAGTTTTGAAAAACAGACAACTGTGAAATTACTACATGGATCACACAAATTGTATTTGTTAAACCTTCTGTTGGTTAACTGCATTTATTTAGTAGATCTGATGCCAACTTAGGAAGAGTAATACTTTACCAGAAAATGTAGCTAATGACCTTCATTCTAACAAGATACCGCTCAGCAGTGATCTCTTGAAGCATCCACATGGATGCGTGCTCAGAGAAGTAAGGGTGTTAACTTACTCTCCTGGAACTAGTGCTCTTGATAAATTGTTTTCCTTATGTACTTAGGGAGAGCATGTGCATCTACAGTGCAATAAAAATTAGGATTACATTTCAAAGAACTGAGTATTTAGTGTAGCAGCAGTTACAACACAGGGACTGTTTTTATGAGGACCATGAAATTTTATTTGACTCGGTGAAGGCATTGCTTGTATCAGCTTCCAAAATATCCGAGTTAGAAAACTAATGGCATTTAAGTGGGTTAATATTGGTTAATAAACCCATTAAAAAACTGTAATAAAACCTACAACAAGTATGGAAAATTTAATAGGGATAGGAAAACATCCTCTTTTGAGAGAAGAACACTAAAACAAAACAATAACCCAGAAAATACACATTGACTCCAAGTTAAAATAACACAGCTTGCCTTTACATGAAATTGTATTAGCTAATCGTTTGGAGGAAAATACAAATTAAATACTGTTTTGAGTTGTACAATGCTTGACATCCAATCATTAACCTGCACACATGCACTGAATAAAGTGAAAGCACATTCTTTGCCCTAGGAAGGGATTTCTTTTAAAGAGGTAGGGTGTATCCAGCTATGGATGTACTCAAAACATGTATTTCATTGAAAAGTAAAATATGATATAGTATCACAATACAGTAGTATTGTCATTAATATAAAACTATAACTTCAGGAATTTCATGACTATGGTTACAACATTTGTATCAATGCCAAGATAAGGTCAGCACATCAATACACAGTCAATTTGAAAAGCGAGTGCAAAAAATCTACAGCAAAAATGGTCATATTTTAACCAAGCATTTTATCAGCCCTGTATGCTAAAAGGTAAACCATCATATCATGATTTCCATAGCGTGTCTTAGCTTAGAAAAATTAATCAATCTGCATATCGCAATATTACTGCAGCATTATAATTGCCTCTCTACACATATTTTCCCACCCTTTTTTTGTTTTTTCCTGTTCCTACTTGCCAGGTTTTCAGACTGAAGAGGAAGAGAGTACTGGAGGGACTCTTGCCTCTCTAAACAACTACTCAAGAAATCAGAGAAGGAATCTGAAAGGATCTCACACACTTCATTCTAGGTTTGTCTTCACTTTATGCCAGTTAGGCAATTTGCAGTTATCTTGCTGCTAGGTGCGAAAAGACAGCCAGCTTCAGATGGGGACTTTCTCTTTGGTATTATCAGACTTTTACCATCTTCTACAGAAACTTGAAACTGAAAAAGGATCAAAGAGATGATTATCTCCTTGTTTCTTATCTACCTCTTATTTACATGATTCTAAATGTCACACAGAAAGGGGGTTTTACATGGAACTGTCATAAACCAGCCTATTTAATGGTATCATTGTACATGACTCGGCAATATAAATTGATTGCATACTGCAATATTTCTATCAAGCTATAGATTTTTTTTTAAACCAACATAAAATTGTAAAGCAGAGAGCAACTGATTGCTGTGCTTCCCTATTTTTAATTTCTTTATTCTTCTTAACGGTAATCTTTTTTAAAGCACTAATAAAAGAGATTTTCCTTATAGGTCAACATATTTATTCAGATCAAAGAGACGAGTAAGATTCACAATGGAGATGTTCCCACCAGTGGCCATTTCATAAGAAGGCAGAATAGTGCATCTGTTAACTTCACCGTGCATAATAGCACAGGAGGAGCAACCAAGAGCAAAGCACGCAAATCCACGGCAATTTACTGCTTTGTAACTCAAACCAATGCTTTAAATCCAGCTTGAAAAAAAATACACTAAACACTACTGTAGCTGGACAAAACAAAAACAAAAGTAATTTCTTTGTGGCAATATATACTTAGTAAGCAGATTGCTACATTCTGCATGACTTCCCATTTTTGGATGAAGCCCCTGCTGAAGAAAACTGCAGAGAAATATGGCCTAAGGCACTGCTGCCACGTGAGCATCACAGAAACGTCACAGCGAATGCAACCACCGAGTCAGCCACAGGCAGAAGAACGGACTCTCTAGTATTCTGGAATGTAATCCAGCCCTGTAAGGGCCAAAACCGAGTAACAGAATGGCAAACACTTCCCCTAAAGAAATAAAGGCATGCATTTATTTTATTTCTGAGAGATAACGATCGTGACTGGTGACAGGCTGGAACATACTAAAACTTCTCCAAGCAGAATCTTGAACTGTTTCAACTAAATAAATGAACTTACTTAAATATGTCGCACACATAAAGTAAAGCTTAAAACAACGCGTTATGTATTTAAATCTGACATACTGAATAAATGAAATGCTTTCTTGAGTAAGTAAAACCAGATGTATTGCTTCTTTTCACTGTGCCCTACAAGATTTTAGAGGTAGTAGGTATTATCCTCCCACACCTCATTGTTATTCACAGGTGAGGAGGAGGAAAACCAGCTTTCCTACTTTTTAACTCCCAGTTGGTTTCTCAGTGAATTGATTTCTCTTCATTCTGTGTGAATGAAATAGTTACTGACCTAAACCAATGAGCAACAGAAAGAAATATTTTCTCTGCATCTGTGGAGAAGACTTGTGTTGTCAAAAAAAACAGTACTGAAGCAAACTAACTCTTGCGCTTAACCATTCCTACTTTCAGTAGTTCTGTGGTGTGGCTCCTCTTAAAAACTTCAGTAACACATGCTCCAGCTAGATATAATAACAAGAACTACTGAAAAACCTGGATGTGTAGTCCATGCTGATAAAAGAATCCAAAAATAGGCTGCACTGGGATACAGGACAGATTATGAGTGTGTTACATTATCACACATACAGCAAACAGGATTATCACCAGTGAGATCCTTAGCAGATAACGCGATTGAGCAGTTCTACAATAGAACAGAAAGAGATGGATGTGTAACTGTAGAAGAGCACTAACATGCCGAAGAGTGGAGGTTTTCAACCTATTAGTCAGGACTCAAGTGGACAAAGTCCTAGGAAACCTGGGTCAGTGCTGAGCATGATCTGAGCAAGGGGTTGGACTAGATGGCCTCCTGTCTTACCCTCCAACCTGAGCAATCCTATGATTGCATCAAGTCTGGGGCTTCACCTTTATAAAGGGAAAGTGTTTAGTCTTGTCAAGGACTGCGAAATCTCTTCCTTGTTTGCAAAACACAGATATTGCTACAATGACTCCAGCTGATCACAAAATCTTAAAACACTTCTGAAGTGTTTTCACAATTTAGTGAACGACTTCTGTAGTCCTTCCTACAGTCCTATATCCACAAGCGCATACCGGTGCACAGACACTGCAGCAATAGCACTTGGTCTTGGTGTTACTGAACTGGGGGCGTGGTGGTGGAAAGGAATCAGGGGACATAGACCAACTGAAGATTTGAGCTTAAATTTGTATAATAGACTATCACTAATCACTCAGTAGCATCTGTTTGCTATTTTTTTATGTTCATATAGAAACAACCAAAAAAACCCCTATAAAGTATGTCACTCATCAAAAACTGGAGATCATTCTGTGATTGCAATGTCTGCGAAGACTAGCTAGGCTCAACTGACCCATTAGAATAAAGACAAGCTATTTTTGCATGTTTAGGCATGAATCTGTTACTGTCACTCAGAAAGAGTGACAACAGGTAGCTGGTTATTTTATTGCCGTTTACTGTCCAAACAGGTCAGGAAGTTCTTGCATACACACTTAGATACCAGCACTGCCTTTTAAAGCTGCTGTTTGATTATTCAAATGATTAATCTCTCACCTTTCCAGTGACTGCTCAAAATGTTTCTATCTCCATGAAACCAAAAGACACTGAAACCAATAGTTTTGTCTTTTACACGTAATTTTACAGCCCACTGTTTCTCAGTCATACAAAGAACTCTTACTCGCATCCTGTGTCCAACTTTAAGCTCACATTAAACTGATGCTATGCATTCTTTGGTGAGGTCCTCATTATGGTTATTTTTTCCCGGATCTTTCCAAGTCTTAGTGTCAGCAGCAAACTAACACGAATTCAGCTTTTAACCAAGATGCATAATGCTGATAAAAAATTGTCACTTAAGTATCTGTAAGGCAAGTTGCATGTGAAATGCAGCACTAATGTATTTTTGTGAAAAGGCTTATTAGAGTTTTGCAGGTAGTTTTTCCAGCTGCTAATGGCATATTATTAAAGGGCTTAACAGCTGGGGGAATGTTCCCATAGGTTGCCATTGGCATCTGCATGCAAGGTAGACAAGACACTAACAAACTAGGATAATAATGTTTTATTTTCATATTTTAATTGCAGAAGACTCCACAAAGTAAGAGGCAAGATATGGATGTAGTCACACTTATTTTCTCTGTTGCTGGTAAAGGCTGAAATCAAAACTTCAGTTTAGCTTGGGATATTGGAGTCTTTCAGTTTAACACCTTAGACGTATACACTTCAAAAACTGGCTAGCTTCAAAAGGAGTCTAACATTGCTCCCTAAAACTAGAGGAAGAACCCTGAATCTTAATGCCTATTTATGTTACCATAATCACATCTGTTGTGGTCTGCAGAGATATATTCAGCTAGAAGAGAGAACAAGAACAGGAGGGACTGTTGCTACCTCTCCCCTCACAATAAATCCTGCCCTACATATCCTATACACACTCCACAAACAAGATGCAACCATTCTCATTATATGTCATAGATCATAGAATCATAGATCATAGAATGTTTTGGGTTGGAAGGGACCCCTAGAGGTCATCTAGTCCAACCCCCCTGCAGGAGCAGGGACACCGTTAACTAGATCAGGCTGCTCAGAGCCCCGTCCAACCTGGACTTGAATGTTTCCAGGGATGGGGCCTCCACTACCTCTCTGGGCAACCCTTTCCAGTGCTTCACCACCCTCATTGTAAAGAATTTCTTCCTTATATCCAGTCTAAACCTACCCTGGTTTAGTTTAAAACCATTACCCCTTGTCTTGTCACAGCTGGCCCTACTAAAAAGATTTTCCCCATCTTTCCTA
>NW_009260493.1:3961904-3965000 GCF_000687185.1 Egretta garzetta
TTTGTATAGAGGCATCTCATCTGAGCTGTCGGCCTCGTCACCTTCACAGCCGAACACCCCTCGTTTCCTTTGAGGTGCTTCACAGGCTTTTCCTTGTTGGCTCCTACTACTTCAGGAGCCTCCGGTTCACCTCCGCCATGTCCTGTTACTTTTTCCTCCTTTCTTTGGCCCTGTAGTACATTCTGGGTGGGATCTCACAAGAATGCAATGTTCTCTGGGCTTTCTACTCCACTGATGCTGGCAGCTGCCTAACTTTAACTGCAGCAAAGTTTTTGAAAAAATTTCACTTTTTGTAATCATATGTGGCATGAAATGAATATGCAAAGCCTTTATGAAGGACTTTCAGGTAAGTCACGTTGAAGGTCTATAACTGAGTCTTATGTGCACTGTCAGGTGAAATTAGGCTGCTGTTGTGTTTTTAAGTTTTCCTTGATGTTCAGAACACTTGATAAAATATGTTGATGTTGCTTCATATCCTACATATTAACATGAGAAATATTCTCTAGTGCAGTTGTATTATGTATTATTATACAATGTTGTATTACTGGCTCATTTGAAGAAACTGAAGAAAAATTACACTAGTGAGTATTACACTGAAGTCTATGCAACCTTTTAACACTTGCAGCTAGGACTTCAAAAGAAACTGAAAGGAAAACCTACTCAAATTCACAGTGCAAGGTACAAAGCACTGGAAAATCACACTTTATTGTACCTCATTACATCATCCAGTGAAGCAACAATAGCTAATTTTATTGCCATGTTTTATAGATCATCTGAAACTCACAGAGTTTACTAACTCTCCTGTGATGACATGTTAAAGCTCAGGACATTCTGGAACAAGAAGACAGTCAAAACTCCTGACTGAACAAGACTCACTAAATAATCCTTTTGCCCTTGATAGAAGACAGTTGGCATAAATTCTTCAAGATTTGAATACCTCCCTCCCTTATAGACATCTTTGAAAGGTCATACTTAAATATAGATGTACACACTTCTAAATAAACACCACTTGCGTCTTCCTCTTGCTGATAAAGCTATGCCCATATAATAAGTCTATCATGGAAAAAAATAATTTTCAGTTACAGACTCTGGCAATGAGTGGAAATGTTGCACTACAAATTTAAGAGAGCCTTCTCCATGCTTCAGTTTGTCTATTTACCAGATGAAACATGTATTTCTAATTGGCATCTGCTTCATGGAAGATAGCATTCATACAGCGTTGGTCTAATTTTCTATGCCTTGAACCTTCAATCTCATCTACATACAAAATGAAGATAAGATGCTAGCAATATCTAATGATAATGATGTGCATTCATATGACTAAGATGTAAATGGCAACACAGCCTGCAAACTAGAGGCCTTAAAACTGGATGAAGAATGCCCAGAAGTTCCAGCACTATAATGAAGCTAAATCCTCATTCGGAAGAGAGTAGAACAACAATAAAACTATCATAATTTTAAAAGTAAAATTGTCAGAAGCAAATTTGGACTATGATTAATCAAGAATATAAACACCTAAAATGCTTTTGCTGCCATGATTGTTTACTACTAATTAAGCAGATAATTTTTTCACACTCCATTTGCAGCAACATCTTCTATTTGAAGTGTTATAAAGATGTTGTGTTTGTCCAACACAGAAACAAACACTTGTAAATTTCCCTTTTTGATGGTTCTATGCTTTGATCAATTCAGTTCTTTTTATGACTTTGGGAAAACTGTCTTTTAGAGATTTACTCAACTTCCTGACAACTGGCCATATGAAACATTTGATGACCACTAACTTTGGCTCTTTACATTCTTGTCCTGTGTCACAGTTCAGGCGAGATAAAAATAAAGCTGTGCAAAAGTCAGATTAAGCATGAGTATCAATATTGCTTCCTTTTGTTGCTGTGGTTCTTTCTAAAATACTTGGACGTACTTGGTGAATGGAAAAGGTCCAGAGCATAGTTTGTTCACAGATCCGCCAGAAAATGAAGACGGAAGGAAGGATGTTTATAATGGAAGTAGGTCTGATTGCTGTAAGCTTAAAACTCAACTCAGATAAATCATTTAGGATGTAGATTTTCAGAAGATAAAAATTTGGAAATCGTTGTCATATGATTACAGATTAAAATGGAAGCTACTCTCAAAATTAGGTGTATTGGGAGGCTATCTATTACATTTAACTGGTGTTCTGCGGAAGCAGATACACAACCTTATCTGACCATAAAGAGCAAAGGTAGCCTTGCAGTGCTGGGTCCAGCACATGACAAACCAAGCAGCAGGGCAGAGTAAAACAGCTGACGCCAAAACTGACTCTCTGGCTCTGTAAGTCTGTTATTAGGGTTCACTTGTGCCTTTTTGGTATTCTTCTAATAGATGACTTTACGTCTTCACACTTCCTTTTTAGACCAGTTTTAAGTCAAAGAGCTTTTTAGGCCACATAGCTGAAAGAGATACTAGGGAATTATTCAGAAAAGATTAATTTCATGCTCTGGGATGGGAATGTGAAAAATGTACTCTCTATAAAACATGCTTGGAAAACATTCTTGTGAGAAAAAGAGTAAACCATAAACCCTTATTCTCCCCATGGAAAAGTGTTAATTAATGAGATGACTGAAACTTGTAAACATAAAACATAAATCTAAAAAAAAAAATGTAAAACCCAAAAGAGTTTGTGAATTAACTTGACACATCTTCCACTTCGCCACATGAATACACTACTTTCCGTTGTATATCCCATGTCCTCCTTTCTTTTACGTATATATACGTGTATATATATAATAAGTACACGTACACACGCTCTCTCTTATGTATGTACCTCCAAATCTTTGGGCGAGGGTTGCCGTTGCCTTTCTTCCTGATGGAAGGTGATGCGCTCGGCAGCTACGAAAGCCGGATCTCCTCACAGGCCGAGCAGCCGCAGGCTGCGCTTAGAACATGGAGGGGAAGGCGCACAGCCCGGCCCTGCTCCCTGCATGAAGGCAGGCGGCCAGGAGCCAAGCGGCAGGCTGCCCGCGGGCAGGGCTTGGCGGCGAGGCCTCACTCACCGCCCCACAGCCGACCCCATCTCCCCTGGGAGGAAGAGGGGGAGCCGCGCACGGCTGCCCCCCGAGC
>NW_009260493.1:3965251-3972865 GCF_000687185.1 Egretta garzetta
GCTTGGCGGCGAGGCCTCACTCACTGCCCCACAGCCGACCCCATCTCCCCTGGGAGGAAGAGGGTGAGCCGCGCACGGCTGCCCCTCGAGCCCGGTGGCGCCTGTGGGGCCTCCCCTCGAGCACCACCACCGGCCAGCAGTGACAGAGCCAGGCACAAAAGTGCCAATGACACATAAGCTTAAGCACCTACATAACCACAGGCTACAAATTACACTAATAAAGAAGGGCACACACAAAATTCAGGATCAGGAAGGTTGCCAGAATGGCGTGTTCCTCTCCAAAGCGTGCACACGGCCGCCTCAGCCCAGCTTCTCAAGAAGGACCCTTCAACTAGCAGGGTCCAGCTCAGGAAAACAGGGCCTTGATCCACGAGGATCCAAGACCGACCAAATACTAACAATACTTCTTTGCCATCTCCTTCACTGTGACTCACTGATCCTTTATGAATTTTTCAAACAAATAATGAATATTGGAGGAAAAAAAAAAAGCCCGTCCAGCACAGTGAAGCAATAATCCATGGACACGAAACGCATTCCTCATTTTTCTCCCCATTCAACTCCGCAGCTACATGAAGACAGTAGCACAGTAAACAAGCCTCCTCCTCCTCAACACACTTCAAGTCATTCTTCCCACACACAGCTGCCACTATCATGCATATTTCAAAGCCTCCATCTGGGCTTGACAACTGTACCTTCCTTTCTTCCAGCCAACAGAAATACACATCCTACTCAAACAGGCATTGACGGTATCGCGCTGTTTATTTCAGAAAAGGAGCTGTTCCACAAGTAGGTCATGTGGGTGGAAGCCCCCATGCTAACCTACATGTTCACCGCGTAGGTTAGAGCTACCCTACATTCATTTTCCCATCTTTCCAGCTAGAAACTGTCTCCAGGCAGCATGTGAGGATTCATGGTACTTGTCCAGGCTGCTGAAAGCCTGGTTCTTCTGGATAAACACCTACTGCTCACACAGGGATTAACTTCACAGAACACACCCAGCAGGTTCAACATTTCCCAGAGATTATTCATTTCTGCCGCATGTGCTACACAGTGCAGGTACACGTCCTTCCATCCAAACCCAGGGCAATAATCCCTATAGCTGCTGCAGACTTTGAGGACGCGAGTCAAGGGGCCAGATCTCTGGCGTGGGGCCTCCTCTTTTCCTCCCAAAGGTCAACTCTCCCTGCTGCAGCAACCACCCACTCTGCACTCATGGCAGTAGCTTACATTCTACCATTTAAATAGCTGTCTCTCTTCTCTCTCATCAGCAGCCTGGACTCAGCTCACCCTTCCTCTACCATCAAATGTACCTTCCCACACCCACATGCAAACAAGCACCCTGCCTGCCTCCACCTCTTGCTCTGCAGCAGCTGGGGAGGCACAAGTCTGCTGCATCACCGGCAAGGGCTGAGCCCAGGCTAGGACAGGGCTTTTATCTTGGAGAACAGAAGAAGGTGGGGCCAAAACAAAGTGCCAGTGTGGAGTCAGGTTGCTCCTGCTCCACCAAGGGGTATCAGGTGCCTTCATTCACACATGATGGCAGTGTCCATACACTTCCCATCTCTTTGAGGACAGCAGCAGCAGCAGCGAGTCACCAGGTGAGATGGGGCAAACTGGAGGTGATGTTTAATTATCTGGACAGTGCTGCTTGAATAGCCAGTCTCAACTCTGGCCCCACCTCACAAAAAACCCCAAAGGCTGAATAGAAGTAATCTATGGGCAGCCTCTGTCCCACAAATCACCTCCTGGGTCACCTGAGATTAACGATGTTTTAACATGTAAGATTACACAACTGAGATAATTCCTTAAGGCTTTTAATGACTGTATGTCCAGCCAATTTTAGTGTCTTGCATGCTGGGCTTGCACTTGGTTTAAATCATGCCTCTCTGCAGAGAGATGTTGTGAGGCTTAGTTAGCTAATATTTCCTAAGTGCTTTGAGATCTTGTAATAACAGATGCAATGGCACTACAAAGCAATTTTACTCTTAGTAAGATACTTGCTACCAGCATTTATTAATTTTGTCCTAAACAGAAATCAGAAGATCTCCATCTACATGCGCATTGCTTCTTTCCTGGAAGATGAAGAACAAAGGAGATAGATGGTAGAAAAATAAGTATCCATAAAGAGAACAGACAGGATTGGCTATTTGGAATAGGCTGTTTATACTATTTACCCATGCTTTCTTTTGGAAGACCACCAGGGAGGAAAACCGCAAGGCAAACTCCATGGAAAGATAACTCCTGCCTAGGGCATTCATTCATTATATGTCATATGGAAAGAGATGTGGCCTAGATCTTCTGCCACTCTGCAGCCACTACCTGTCTTCCTACTTTAACAGCGTTTCCAACAAACTGAGATATGGCCTTAATTTTCCTTAAGCTGATCATACAGGTTTTAAAATTTTTCTTTGATATTTGTCATAGTGCTTTGGAGGTCACCCAGGCATTTTATGCAGACTGCTGATACACTTAATCATTTCAGTGGCTTCCTGCAGTAAATCAGGAGACATTATATTAATAAAAGATGGGGCTGTTCCAGCTCTGATTCATAATGCTGAATACCCATCTACCTGGCTTAAAAAAGAGTCCTTTCAAAAGGTCAGTTTACTCTATGAAATTCTGAATATCAAGGATACGTCTTCTCTCACACAAGATATATACACTCGAGGCCAGCACCCTGAAAGGTACAGAAGACACTGGAGTGGTTCAGAACAAGGGCTCACAGCTGCCTGCACCACAACCTAGCCAAAGAGACCTTGTCTGAAAACACACCACTGAGATACAGGCACAGCACGCAAATAAGCATCTCATAAAACAGGTTTACCTCCATCACTGCGTTTCTTTGTCTGGCAAACACTGTTTAGTCACATTCATTGAGCACAAGAGGCAAAATACCAGGTCGAAGAGGGAAAGATCGGCCAAAAGTGGACTTTGCTTGTACCATATTATTATTATTTGGTTACTTCTGCAAAATACTTACTAATCCCTCCAATCAGGATGTATCTAATTTTTTTTTTTTTAAAAAAGGGATTAAACAGTTGTTTTCTGGATTTGATTTGTTATCACATCTCCTCCTGGCTTTCACTTTTATATTTCAAATTCAAGTTTGCTTTCATTATCTCACACAGCACAGGTACAATTTCTGTGAATAAGGGTAACATTTATGAATAAGTCGCAACTTTCAGTATTATGTTGCTGTCGTGATGTTGGTCTTGCCCTTGCTAAAAGAAAACAAAACAAGTTTTCAATTAATACAGCTGGCAAAATACTTCTGAATAACAATTTCCCACTGCAAAGGCTGATTCCTCTGTATTGTAATATTGTCCAAGTATCTTAATGAAGACAATCAAACGTTTTGTTTTCACTTGGTCAGTCCAACTGAACTGAAACCATGAATTTGAAATACCTTTTCTAAATCTTTTTTTTTTTTTCCCCTCCACAAGAAATTGCGAGATCAACTTTTTCATCCCATCTGGAACAAATTCATAATTTCTAAATTTACAATCACACCAGACAAGACATTAAAAAACAAAACAAAACTAAAAACCTTCAATACTGTATGGTCTTATCTTGCAAGGTGCTGAAAACTCTCGGATTTCTAACTCGCATGCAGTATGGTATGGATGCTAAGTATCACCCAGACCTGGAAGTCTGACCTCAACTCCTGTGCAAAGTAAGCGGAACGAATGTGGATACTACAGGGAGAACAGCTTCTCATTAGCTGCCAGAAGTAATGCCAAAATACTGCCAATGTAGATCAAGGCCCTTGCAAGACTGACAGACCTTATGTGACCTTATGTGACATTTTATTGGGGGGCAGTTGTGAGCATTGGTTCCGACGACACGCCACACAAATCGAACCCCATGGTAAGGCCAAGCTCCCTGCAAAAAGAGGCACTGAGACCAAAGTGTTCCCATCAAAACAGTGCCTGCAGCCCTCCCCTGGTAGGCTAACCAGGCAGGCTATAGACCCTGGGTGGGTCATAACTTGAGCACTCCTCATTCCAGCCGTCACTTAACTATTTGGCTGACGTATCTTAAAAGACATTCTTGAATCTAAACCACCTAGTCCAGTCAGAATTTTATTTGTATCGCCTTACATTTTAGCGACCTGATTTTACACTTATGTTTTTGTGTGCCTACTGGGCACACGTTCAGCCCTGCTATTGGATGGACGTGGAGGCACAGAGCCATGGCAGGCTCCTCTCTATCAGGCTACCCTATGTGGCAACCCCTTACAAGAACGAATATGCTTCCATGTAAGTTTGAGTAGAAAGCTACCACTGTGAAATGCAGATTTCTCTCTTCCCCTACTTCTAAATTGCAACAGGTATGTCTGCATGCACTCCCAATCCACCTACACAAACAAGGAATAAGTACTTATATGTGTTCATATGAAAAACAAGAAAGCTTCTTCTATTAGCCACAGTAATAGCTGACAAGCTAAGCAATGTTTAAAAATATTTCTATTCATCTCACTGAATACAGCAGGTTTCAAACCTCACAATGACTATTACGAGATAAGTTTTCGTATTAGGAAATATACATTTTAAATCATTTCAGCATCTCATTTAAAATATATAAATTACAAAAAAAAAGAAAATATGGAAAATATCTGAATACTTCTTCCTGATTCCATATATTATTTTGATTCTTCAAGTTAAAAATTGATTTCTGATAAGGACCTGCTTCTGAATTGGAAAATTTATCACAAAAAACTGAATGGCAGACTACCAAAGAGTGACAAGATTTTAACACCATAATAAACATTAGGATCTTGATCCATTATGCTTAACACTTATGGGAGTTTTTTCCTGTAACCAGGATGCTTAAAAACTTGTTCAAAAACAGAAAGCAAAGCTTATGTAACAACATCACTTCAAAAGTGGTTTCTTAAGGCTATCACCACACCAAAATCAAGCTTTTCTGATGGAAGATGACTGATTCTTCATTGTTTTGGGTCTACACATGGTGCTTTAAAAAGACAAGAGAATGACACTGTATTCTCCTGGTCAAGTATTTGGGAAGGGCAGGGTGAGGATGCAGAGGACGACATAAGACAGTGAATGCACTGGGAGAAAAGGCAGGATGTGTGAATGGTGGGAAAAGAGTATAAGGAGTACTGTGGGGATAAGAAAAGCAGCACTAGACTGGAAAACACAGGCTTCTGGAAGAGGACTGGGTGTGCAATTGGAACTGGGATACACAGCTGAAAGATCAAGGAGACTGTGCTGGGTAAGAAGAGATTAGGAGGAATGGAGAAAGGGATGTTGGCACAAGCAGGTTCCTATATGGAAAAAAAGGGGACAAAGTATAGTGAAAGGTAACAGCAACCTGTAATTGAGGAGCCTGACCTGGTGCTAAGGGGCATGAATGGATCAGGGCAAAGTGGGACAGCACTTCCATTCACAAAGCCAGTAGAATCATCCCTTGCACACCCTCAAAGACCTTCATGTTTTGCTTTTATGTTGTAGGTTGAACTTTAAAATCGAGAAGTTCAGATCCTACTGGCTCAAATCCCCCAAGTAACAAGAGGTCTCTCCACCCTTTTCTAAAATACATTCCCATAAAATACATCTCATAATTTTAACTCAGCCTTCTAATTAATGCGGAATGAAACAGCTTTGAATTAATTTGACAATATCATTTTAGTAGCATCTGCCCCAACCATGAGAAAAAGAAAATAAAACTCAGCCTGAAATGCCATATGACTTAATAGCATATAATATAATGTCTGGAAATTCAGAGGTGTTTTAGCTTCTGAAATTATACTGGCATTAAGTCAAGGAGATTTGAATACTAATCTTCTATAATCGTATGTTAGAATTAGAAACAATCATTAGCTTCTTAATAAATACAGGAATATCCCTTTCTAGCCATGGTAGGTCATGAGACAGCTGACCTGAAAGCTGTCTGCTCTCTCTTGTTAGCTGGAGTTCTTTGACACTTAAAAACTTAAACAGCGTCTGGTACCTCAAACCACTGTAATCTTCTACCCATGGCTCATTAATTGGTCACCTAAACTGACTTCAGTAGTAGCAGGCCAATTTACTCTTAGATGTGCACAGCGTATGGAGAGACTGTAGAACAGAGTAGCTTTTATGAACGGTTTGATATTTTGAAGTTATGTGCTGCGTAAGTAAATAACTATTACATCAAACATACACAAAGATGCATACCCATCTCCAAACACCCCAAATCCCTTTCAGCCTCCTGAACCTCCAGTTCAAAAGTGTTGTGCAGCAGGTCCATGCAGCAGAGGTTTCCTTCGTGACTCACGTGTCCTTAGGACTCACTTCCTCAGACCTACAGGAATGCAGGCAACTGTGTCTAATGCACACGCAAACTCGCAGTTCTTGGAACACAGCTGAAGCAAGTAAACTCAGGTCAGGAAGGTTTTCACAGCATGGAGTTTCAATTTGTTCGTAAGCTTAAGTGAACAGCAAATGGGGACCTCTGCATCTGTCAGTGCATATGGCTTCTAACTAAGGACAAAGTTCTGCAAGCACCCTCCGCTGAGCAGAAGCGTGCTAAGCCATACAAGTTAGGTGCCGTGCCACTAGTGGGGGTGGGGGGAGATTGTGTGGGTGCGTGGGAAGAAGAAATGGGGGCAAGGACAAGAGAGGGGAGGAAGGCTGTGGGAGCGAATGCATGCTCGTTTAGCCAAGAAACACCAGCCACTTCAGACGTCCACCTCTTGTTTTCCCGCACTTCATCCTCATACCCAGCAGTCAAATATCTAAATACCAGCTTGTCACAACACAAGGCTGATCAGCATGGTGCGCTCTCTCACCTACACACCCCAGGTACAAAGCGCTGTCATCTATTGGTTCTTCTGCTGTCATCTGTTGGATCTTCCTTTTCTCTCCCACCTTCTCTACTTGAGTGCTTTACAGAGCCGAGGCCACGCAAGCACTGGCCATACACAACTTGCATCTTCTCCAGGGCCAAGGGTCCTACTGCAGCGCCCTCAGGACCACACAGAGCTGCTAGCCTGAACATGAGCTGTACAAAATGCCTCCACGACTTCAGCCACAAGCTTGCTGAGCATCTCACAAAGAAAACATCCCTTTTGCTTTCATACATTGTATCATTTTATATAGCAGCATTTAAAGTCAGCAGTTTCTTTCTCTTCCTTTTGCATTTAATCAAGTACATTTAGGAACATATGCCACCTGTGCTCTACATGTGGAACTCCCACTTCAACTGAATTCTAATAATACTAGCAATAATAATAAGTAACAATTTGTTACTTACGTGCTGCCAGGACCAGAAGGCTTCAAGACACCTGATAAAATATATGCAAATGGAGGGGAGGAAAGTAAATTTACCCTCAGGTACACAAAGAACTAGGTGTAAAAAAATATACAGTCAGCACTGTCCAAAAACAAAGATGAACCATAAGAGGTTTCAGTTGCATATGCGGAAGAACTTCCTCATTTGAGGGTGACAGAGCACTGGCACAGGCTGCCCAGGGGGGTTGTGGAGTCTCCTTCTCTGGAGATATTCAAAGCCCGCCTGGACAATGTCCTGTGTAACACAGAATCATAGAATCATAGAATGTTTAGGGTTGGAAGGGACCACTAGTGGTCATCTAGTCCAACCCCCCTGCAG
>NW_009260493.1:3973453-3981424 GCF_000687185.1 Egretta garzetta
CACCACTCAGCTTGGTGTCATCCGCAAACTTGCTGAGGGTGCACTCGATCTCTCTGTCTAAGTCATTGATGAAGATGTTAAAGAGCACCGGTCCCAGTACGGACCCCTGAGGGACACCACTCGTCACCGGTCTCCATCCGGACATCGAGCCATTGACCACTACCCTCTGGATGCGACCATCCAGCCAGTTCCTTATCCACCGAACAGTCCACCCATCAAATCCATAGCTCTCCAATTTAGAGAGAAGGATGTTGTGGGGGACCGTGTCAAAGGCCTTGCAGAAGTCCAGATAGATGACATCCATTGGTTTCCCTCTGTCCACCGTTGACGTCACACCATCAACATGCTCTGGGTGAACCTGCTTTAGCAGGAGGGTTGGACTGGGTGGTCTCCCAAGGTCCTTTCCAACCCTTGCCATTCTGTGATTCTGTGTAATTCCTAACAAAGTAAAACTGATTCTCTGCTAAGTCCCTGCACAACCAACTCAAACAGTCTGAGTATCCAGCAGCATTTGTAGAGGTAAGGTTCAGCCTCTTAATTGTTTCACTTAAACTAAATCATTGCAAAAAAACCACCACCCCTTGTGCTTTACCAGTTAGCATGGAATTAGCAAAGGATTTGCCATTCTTCTCTTCTGCACATTCTACTCTAGATTATCCTTACCAGGACACCGAATATTCAGCTACTAAAAAGCCAGCGGTACTAGTTTTGTTTTAAGCTATGCTGTAGAGAGTCCTCAGGCACTTTTAAACAACCAGCCTGACAGACAATTGCGGGAAAAATACTTGAGCTATGTCAGTTGCACACAGATCTAAGTGGAAATTATCACACAACTGAGCTTTTTGGCAAGTATTTGTTTGGAAATCCCACTGTAAACAGGATGTTTGCAAAGGCAGA
Source organism: Egretta garzetta (assembly GCF_000687185.1). Classification (NCBI taxonomy): domain Eukaryota; kingdom Metazoa; phylum Chordata; class Aves; order Pelecaniformes; family Ardeidae; genus Egretta; species Egretta garzetta. The sequence goes on from NW_009260493.1 coordinate 3,974,351, forward strand.
GGCAAGAGAAGGCGTTCAGGGAATGCAACTAGGGGCATTCAAATGTTGCTTTCAAACTCTCAAGGGAAAATCACATGGACTTACCTAAGTTGCCAGAAGGAGCCTTCATACAAATGAAAATCAAGTTCTAATTTTCTCCTAGCATTCCACATGAGATTAACCTGTTTCCAGCCAACAGAAACTCTAAATTTTGCAGTATACTGCAAAAAAACCCCAACTAGCAATGCCAACTATATGCCAAGAGAGTGTAAAATATCCTGAGGTAACTGGCAAAATGCTGATGAAAACCTTGTAAACACTTAATCACAGTTATAATTGGGAGAGGGACTTCTTTTTAAGTCTTACCAAAACATGTTTGTAAATTTTAATTTACTTTAGTTTCTTCCTCTCCGAAAAGGCTGGATGCTTTACTTCAGCTTGCAACTGACTTTGTTTTTTCTCCTGACTTCAGTTAACTTTTCCATCCACTAAAGTTAAACACAGCTTTTTCAGTGGTTGCGAATTTAACTACATCAAGTTGAAAAAATCTTGCATCATACATAGTAAGAGTAATAGAACAAAGGCCATAAGGCTTTGAAGACTAACGAATTCAGAGCTTTGGAAAATATGGTAGAGGAAAAACATAGGTATTCAAATAAATGCAGGCAAATAAGGCAAAATTTGAAAAAGTTTTCATTAAAAGGAAGAAAGCTTTTCATATTCACCCATTTGAAGAGTGAACAAGGAGTTTGTGCTTCACTTTGGTCTTCAAAATAAGCCAAGGCATTGTCAATTTTGTTTCTACCTCATATGCCATATATATACCTGGACATGCAAGGTGAGAAGACCACGCCTCAGATTCATATACTTAAAAGAAAAAAAAACATATTGAGAGGAACTCAATGTTTTTCATGTGTGTATTGCAAGCAATAACATCAGTTTTGTTGCAAATACAGAAATGTCCAATGTGAACTTATTACACACCAATATTTGTTTCACTGTTGAATTCTGCAGGAATTGTACAAACCTGTCACTGGTATTGACCTTTTTAACATTTACTGACTGTGGAGTTGCATTAGCAATTAAAACTCCAAATGACAAGGAACTCTCCACCCATGCTGAGCTCCTCCCAACATCAGAGTCTGTATTAAAGTAGTGCAATTAGAAAAATGTTTTCTAAATACTGCATTAGGATAGGCAGGCACTGACAACTCCAATTATTAAATATGGGAAGTTGCAGCACAGAAAAGACTGCATGTGATGGAAGGAATCTGAGATATTTTTCTTTTATATTTTTGTTCAGGTAAATACACACTCAGCATGATGCCTTGTAGTGAATCTACATTATATCATGTTTAATACACTGCAGAATTGCCTACTTTTTCAACTTTGTTTTATTACATTTTATTGTGGTTTTACTTTGTTCAAATCTGCAAACTAACTTAAGTGGAATGTCAGGGTTTTGTAATTTCATAAAGATGGGGGGTTTTCTATTTATAGGTTTAAACAACTTTATATTTTGTTGTATTGTGACATACTGGCACATTTGAATTTTCTATCATGCCAATAATAAAAGAATTTTATCGTGTGAGTGTTTCCCCATTTTCAGATACGAGTGATCAAGTTTCTTTATTTTTTTTTTCAGCCTAAGGACAAAACAAATATTACCCACATGGATTTCTACCCTAAAAGTCTTTGTACAACAGGCTGATGCAACTGCAAAGATTCAAGTGGAATCTGATTTTTATTAAAAATATTTTTAATTTAAAACACTAAGTTTGCAAATATCTATATTAGTTAAGAATATTATCGATGGGTTATATAGATATTTACTACAACTTAAGAAGCTCAATCTCTCAAAATTTATTTCTTGTATAAGCTTATATGGCCTCGTTAAGATAACACAAATATAAGGGCAAAAATACATCGATTAAATACTTTGCTATATACTTATAGTAACAACAAATTAGGACAGCTCAGAACCCCAACTTTGACCTCAGCATAGAACACTAACATAGAACACGAGATGCGTTGCTGTTGTTTAAACTAATTGTTTAAAATATTTAACTATTTTGCCATATGGAGGCATATCAGATTATCTGAGTTATCCTTACCACTATAATAAAATTGTAAAGAAAATCATTCAACTGTAATACAACATAAATAGGATTTTTTTTTTCAAAGGGGAACAGAAAGAGTACTAAACCAACTTCTTGAAGTTGTCATAATTTGAAACTCTTCTGTCAAAACTCTACAGACTTTACACTGGTTTATAACATAGCACTGTTACCTATCACTTACCTACTCCAAGTTATAAAATACTATTACTGACATTAGTTAAATCTATCATCATAGTAAGTGATCCCAATTTCTCCTCTCTTCCACTCTCTTCCTTTCCCGTCAACCCTACTGCCAACACAAATATTTCAAGACAGCCATAACGTTCCTAAGAATTCCCAAATTAAATGTTCAACATATGTTAAGTCCAACTGTAAAATAAATACATGCTAATGCAATGTGAAAATGGAACTCTTCAATGTAGTGCTCAAATTCCACTCAAGTTGCAATACCGCTACCAAAAGCAAATGGAAAACATGGGTCTATGAATAAGAAGCGGTGATACTATTACATTTTTATGACTTCATCGACAGCACTATACATAACTGTTTCTCTGACATGTTTACAGCCTGAGAGGGGAAAAAGAAAGATCTAAAACACACTTATTAAATGCCTCCCTTACTTGCATCGTTGCCTTTTCTCTCAGATACATTAAACACCATTAGAAACCTCACCTTGTTATTCCTCAAGAACCAATGCCATTCTTTCTCTATAAACTGATAAACACTCCGTTCACTGTATTTTCTGTTATAGTAAGAAGACAGATATTTAGACTTGGTGATGAATTACCCCTGGGAACAACACGTAATAGTATTTCACACTTCTCTAATCTTTTCACCCAGAAGCCATAAAACACTTGAGTATCAGGGTAACTTTACAGACGATTAAAGAGGAAAGCAGAAGGTGAAATTCGTTTTACTAAAGGAAATCCTGCAAGAGTCATAGTTGTATTCCATAGAATGTGGAACGTGTTTTCACTTTTGTCTTCTGTGTTGTGTAAAGTTTAACCCATATGGTTAGCAAGGAAACTTGCTCAAATTCAGATACTGCACCAATGGCACAGTTTATTACTCCCTAATTCTGAATCTTCTGGCCTCTGACATTTTCTGGTCATCTTGTTTCCTATCAGCACGACTAAATCCAAATCGGGCACAAATCACCTGTCATTTTTAGCCATGCTTTGTTAAGCTGCTGTCTTTTTTTGTTGTCTAGTAACTGTATCTCATATAATTTAATAACTAATTAAATACACTAAATAAGTAAATGACAAATCTGCCAACTCTGGTTTCTAGTCCTATTGTTAACATGCCCCTCTGAAATTTTCTAAAGACAAGAAAGGAACTAAGTTCTGATGACTTATTTAAACTTAATAAAACTAAACCTAAAGGCATTTTCTGCAAAACAAATGCAACATACTAGCAAAAAATGTGCTGGAGAACAGAGCTTATACCTGTTTTTTGTAGAACTACATCTGCCAGACAATGTATAGAAGTTCACACACAGTCATCCTGCTATTTCTTTCAAAGGAATAATAAAAGTATAAGGCCAGGCAGAGTTATAGATGAGCAAAATCAATTTCTCTCTAGCTTGGGCTTCCTTGAACCCAGTTGTATGAATGCTCACATTAGCATTCTGTTATTCAAAATAGGACCATTAATCATAATCATAAAACATAACACTTGAGACTGCTTCCAAAAATCTATCCTTGCTTTTTGTATCTATAACTACCCTGTTCAGACTATCAGAGACCTTAAGGCTAAAAAAACCCCAAACCAAACAGTATTTTGTTAATGCATGCGTATGTATCTGCAATAGTATCTTGGTTTATTCTAGCTTCTTTGAGGAAAAAGGTTTTCACAGAAACTGCAGAATGAAGATTAGAAGCTATTTAGACCAGCACACCCCTTACTTAACTCTAAGCTACTTTTCTGCTAACTATCATACACACCTGAACACAAAGGGTAGAACTGGTCTTCCTTTGGCACCCACAGACTCCCCTCTATTACAGAATACAAATTCTATTTATTTTTGCTCCCTCTCACAACAACAGTAAGAGAGCCAAGAGAACCTGAAGAACAAAACTTAACCCCTGCAACAGCAAGGAACCTGCCATTTTAGGCAAGTTGGTGCAACGGATCTCTCAACAAATGAGTCTTTATAAAAAGGCAGATGTGTGGTTGCAGTGTATGCCGGATCCTGTTCTCTTTTCTAAGTGTTTTGGAATCCATGGGTAGTAGGCAGATATCTTTACCATCTTTTGAATAAGCAGGATAAGTACCTACCACCTCCTGTACCAGGGAGAAAATCTGAAGTGGAGAAATGATTGTTAGTAGCAACAGCGAGAAGCATCACCAGTGTAATGGCAAAACATACTGCCAGTACATTGCTTCATAAGCAAGAAAAATATTCCATTGACACAGGTGTTTTAGGGAATGTTGCCACCACAGGCACAACCGCAAAAAACCGGAGTCAGTCATCAGAATGACAGCAGTTAAAAGAAGTCACCAGTTGCGCCTATTTTTTTCTTAATTCAAGTACAGGAGAGATTAAACATAAACACTGGCATCCAAGAAAATCTCGCTTATGTATGAACATCCAAAATATTACAGATGGACAGGGACATTATGGTCTCTAGCTTTGTATTAAACAACTTCCTCATAATGCTCAACTTCTGTAAACAGCGTGAGGGCTGTAAATCTACTGTTCAGTTTAATGTATACATTTAGGATTCCTTACTGTGTCTTGTGTTTTAGAGTCCAAACTACTAGTTTTACATAATTCGATTCAAAATTGTACCACCTGCAGGTAACTGTAAATCACTTCACACAGCACTTCTGCAAAGCCAGCTACCTAAATCTCCAAGACATTTACTGATGCTGAGAATGGAATGCCTCTTTACAAATGGACAGATGAAAAAAAAAAAAATCCAAATTACTTTTCAGATTCAAGTCATAAACTCACTTTTTTCAAAAACTGGTAGCAGTTTTTGGAAACAGAAAGAACTTCTACGTGCTTCTGTGATGTCAAAGATGAAATCCCTGCTTGCGGAGGTACAATCTGTAGCAAGAACACACGTCTGCCAAGACTCTGGCATTGATGATATTTTGTCTAGGCAGCCTTTGAATGTGACTGACACAGGAACACTGCACATGGTTGAGGAAGCTGAAACTTATGGAAGAGCTTTTCAAGACTTAGTCAACATAGAGTATTTTGGAAATGTGCCTAACATCCTCCAACCATGCCTCCTGGTATCCTCCTCAGGAATCTAACAGCTTTTGTTTCTTCAAGTCTTCCAGTTGTCCCAGGAGACAGAAAGACAGATTTGCTTGGGTAAGATGCTATCAGGGCCATTTGGACATAAGCAAATATTGTCAACAAGTGGAGAGGTCTATGTGCTGGCTAGTCACTGTGAAAGGCATTCAAGTCGTTGAATTGTGTGTTATTTGGAAGGACTGAAGACTCTAAGGAATTGCTAACCATTTCTCAACTCTCGGATTTGACTATGAGAAACTATTAGCTAAAGGACTGAAATGACTAGCTGCAGTTGATAACTGTTCCAGACATTTTAGAAAGCACTACGTATTTACCTTGACCTTTTGGGCCATGACACAAATAGCCTGAACCATGTGCATGCTTTGACAGGAAAGTCCACATGAACTTGCCACAGACAGCAGGCTGTAATTTTTGGGAAACGATGAATATCATGTACTGTCAAATGTTATTTTCACTGTATGACAGCCTTAGTTCACTTAATCGTCAACCAACTGTCAGGGCTAGGAGAACAGAGAAAAAGGTGAAGGAGACTCAAAGACAAGATCATTGGCTTTTCATTTTAGTTGGTTCACTTCCAATTCAAGTGCCGTTGAAGTCAACAGCTCCCCCCTAACCTACTGGGACTTGACGCTAACTTCTACCCATTAATAGTACTGACAGTACTGTTCAGCAGACCAAACGGAAAAAAAAAAATTAGATTCTACTTTGCCTTCCAGAAAAACACCAGGCCTTAAGATGCCCTTTTACAATCGCAGTAAAAGCACTTGTTATGGCTGTGGATCTCGGAGATCCAGCAAATTTTTGGCACCCGACGCAAAAATTATCCCGGCTAAATGCAAAATACGGTAGATGTTTCTTCTCTCCAAATAAAATATGGAGCTCAATGAACCTTAGCTTAATCCCGATACAGAAATTTGCACACTTGACCTGCCAGGTTAACAGTGTTCGAGCTGGTTCTCCAAACTCACAAACTCAACCTACCGACTGGATATGACGTGCGTTGGCAACAGTAGCAATACTTGTCAATCTACAGTGAGGTTCTGAGAGAGGTTTTATCACTCGGAAGCACTGAAATACTTGCATTTTGGGACTTTTCTGTAGCTTGGTAGGAACTGCAAAACTTCTCACCTATTTACACTGTGGATTCAAAGAAAAAAAACTTTTGGTCTAGGTACTAGGTTTAAGTTGGCTATCGTACTTCTGAATTAGGAACCAAGTTTCTCCTGCCATCTCCTCTCTTCCGCCCGCCCCCTCTCCTCCCACCTGCACTAGGGGAACACGGTGGTGCAGGCAGCAAGGCTAGCAAGCTCAGGGCAAAAATTGCCCCTGGCCAGCACCTGGTGTTTCTCAGCAGGCCAGCATGCTCCTGACTGTTCCAGTTCGGGACCCTTATGCAGAGAAGTGAAATGCAACATCTTTTGCTTCGTAGGCTCGTTGATGGCTTTGCGACCAAGACTAACTGGATCAGGCAAGTTGTGTGGCCCGGCGTTTTTTGTGTCACTCTCACACGCTTGCACCTGTCGGGGGTGGTTTCCTCGGATGGGCCAAAGGGAGCAAGACATGTTTTCTGTTTTGACAAGCACACGGGAGCCAACTGCTGGGACCGGCAGGTTCTGGTGTTTACTGTCAGCCATTAAAAAAGGCGAAACACAGCATCAGCACTGCGGGGACCGGGCGTCGGGCGCACCTTCCCCACGGCCGCTG
>NW_009260493.1:3982144-4007588 GCF_000687185.1 Egretta garzetta
CGCGGCCGCCCGGGGGAGGCCGCAGGGCTCCGGGGGGGGTCCTGGCCGTACGCCGAGTGCCGTCCTGCCGCTCCAGGGTGACGGTACGCTGTCCCTACCGCTGCCGCGGCGTGGAGAGCGGTTGTCCTTTAACGCGAGCTTCTGAGGCACAGTCAAGCCCTCAGCCCTCCCCTTCGTTGCACACACACAGCGCTGCTGTAAATGCGCTTCCCAATACCTGCAACCACTGCAAGATGGGGACCTCACTACCCCTGGATTAAAACGCCGGGTGGAATATCAGCGGTATAAGGATACTTTCGTAGTGGTGGACCTGATGGCAGCAACAGCGTTCCTGGTTGTACCTAACCTGTTGGTGATACTGTCCCAGGGACCAGAAGGTCACATCATGGAGGTTCATGCCCTTGGCTCTGACGGGTGGTGGCTTCCTGATGTCTGAGAGGGCACAAAATACAGTGGCTAGCAGAAGCAGCTGGTCGTGGTGTCAGGAAAGACTTGGATCTCCACGCTGGTCATGCTGACTCTGAGGAGGCTCTGAGACCAAATCTTCTACCTTCAGTCCAGGAGAAAATAAAATAAGCAACAAGACACTAGGAAAAAAAAAAAAAAAAGTCACAGGAGGAAAATCAAGTGAAAGATGATGCTTGGGTAGGTGGGCCCTGGTGTGATCTGAGGGATCAGTGTTTGTACCAGCCTTTGTTTTAAAGGCAATGAACAACTGTTTCTGTCAGCAGAGGTTTGATTACCAAAGGGATCCTTGATGCTAGGAGCAACTGAGGGGGTCTTGTGCTTGGACTTCTACACCCTGAAAAGGAAAAGGTCTTAAAGTGCTTGATTGCAGGGTAAATGTTAAATTGCTCCACCATCTAAAAAAGTTACTTTGAAGGGAAATAGCAACCAGCAGTCATGTCTGGGCTTGGATAGAAAAACCACCTCTATGAACACCGTCTCCCTACGTCTTTCTTCTGAAATAAATATTTGAACAATAAGGTCCTTCATCATAGTTATGCTACTGGAAGGCAAAAAGAATCAATGACTGTGCAACCTGTTCCCTACTTTTATTCCATTGCATAGAGTCAAAGCCTGTTAATCTGGTATCCACTGTGCTCAAGTTCTGCAACAATGAAGGGCTGTTTTGGAGAACACATGCTAGCACCCATCCTAGATGAAATTAGCACAGTTTAAGATCTCTGCTGATGCACAGGAATTGTATGTCAGGCACGGACAAAGGATCCTTTAGAAGCACGGTACACGAACTTCCCACTGGATCCTTGAGGTTACTTTACCTTATCTTACCTGGGTTCACAGCTCCAGCAAGCACATTGGGCAATCAGACCCTTCTGGTTTTTGTGGTGTGTATTTTAGCCTTACAGGCTAAAATGGTTTAGTTTCATTGAAGACTCAAGGTTCAGTGTAAGAAGGATGTGGGTGAAATGTAATGGTCTGCAATACAACGGGAGACCAGACCAGTGTCTGCAGTACAACGGGAGACCAGACTAATAATGTTAGCGGTGTGCCCCAATAAAAGTGATGCCCAATGTCTGTACTGTATGTATTGCAGGAGGTTTCACTTCAGACTGGTTCTTCTCTGGAGCTGTGGATTGAATATTCATTAGTGGGTGCATTAAGTGAACCCCTGGAACACATCTCCTGGTCTGGTTTTATTCAAAAGGAATCCAGCTTGCTTTATGAAACTCTGTCAGGTTATAAACCAAAGCTCAGTATAAGTCCAGATGATCAGGAGATTTACTCTTCATTTGAACTATAGTGCTGCTGCAGGGGCACCCTTCGTGTGCAAGTCTCGCTGGACTTGAGCTTTGTAAGCTCTCAAAGGCAAGTTACTCCATGTGGAGCTCCACAGCGTGACTGATTATGCACCCATGCACATCCTTGTGTTTTGTGATCAGCCTCTGACAGGAAGAGTTTGGGGCTGCCTAAGCCTTAGGCAATCTGTCCCCTACTTCTCTAACTGCACCTCCTCCTATGATGTACAAGATCTCACTCCTTGGGTCACCTCTGTGTCACTAATACGGCATCTCAGACATTAATGCTCACTGGACATAACTTGGTAACTGCCATTCTCGGTTTGCCTTTTAGTCACGTGCATTTGAGCATCCTCCAGTGTTACAGCATCCTCAAAACTTACAGAAAAACTACCCAGGCCTTTTGGAGCCCCATTTGAATGCTCTTCGTTTCTACTCTCCACCCGTTCATAGAACTCTCAGCAAAGCCTACAGAAAAAAGTAACCTCGTACAAAGAAAAACTTGCACGTAAGCCAAGGTGAAAATCTAAATGAAACGATATAGAAATGGTCTTGTTTCCCATTTTTTTTCTTTCGGTCAAGAAAATCTCAAGGCAGGCTAACGAACATGCCAGGCTCAGCCGAGCTTCTTCCTAGTCAAAGACTCTTCTTTATTATGCATTTCTAGACCTTTGAAAGGAAATGCAACTCCTTTATGGGTGGGTTCTTTGTGCCTGTGTCCTTTCTAATGAAGTATCTGTTGAATCTCTGGATGGTATTATAATAAGGGCTAATTAGATTGTAGGCTGCCATTGGCCTTTATGTGTTTCTGTGGACTTTATACTCCGTGTCTATGAGAGAGCAGTAGCAAAGTCTTTTGTGACTGTGGTTCAAATGGAGTTTCAGTGGATTTTATTTTCCTTTGGATTTGATCTTAATTTTTTTCAGCAAAGCCAAAATGAAATGTTTCCAAATTTGCCCGTTATATGCTATATGAATGCAACTTTTTCGTACTTTGTAAAAAGTTTACACCTCAGGTTTTTGATTAAATGCACAAATTATAGTAAGGTAGACTATAAACATGTAAAATATTATATTCAGTCCTAGCCTGTGATTTTTCAGGTCCTGACTTTTAAGTATTTGTTTGTATGTAAATTGTGAAAAGTCTCAACTGAATTTTCATAAGTCACATGCTGTAAGTGTATTTGAAAGCGGGAGTCTGGCATGGGTCATACTTGTCATTCAATAGAGATGAGAAACGGCTTTAGAAAGGAGAGAGAGTCCAAAGCACTGGTATGTGTGGGATGGGAGATGTTAATAAATGTTGTTTACTACAGGGGAGGAAGCAGGATGCCTAAAAATCTGTCAGAGAACTGAGTGGAAAAAAGAACTAAAAAGGTGGACTTCCCATCCAGTTTTTAATATAGGAAGAGTAGCATAATGGCTTTGCTACTCGGCATCTTGGCAGAATAAAGTGTAATGTCTTGGAGTCCAAGTTTTAATCTTTTCTGTGCAGGCTAGCAGATGAGAATGCTTAAGAGGTTTTCGGTGGTGGTGTTTTTTGGTTCGGTTTGGGGTTTTTGTCTTTTTTTAAAGGAACAACATTTGACTTTCTGAACAGCATTGTATTTTGTGAATCTCAGAGATATTGGTGAATATTGATGAATGATCTCTGAGAGGTATTTTGAGACCTGTGAGGTGCCTTTTCCTAAGGAATTGCTTTAAATGCAAATGAGTTGTTTACAAGAAATTATGCCACAAGCAGTTGCCTCCAAAGCAATAATAATAAGCATAATAATGCATGCTTGAACTCATAAGAAATTGGTAATACTGCCTCATCACAATGAGTTCATGGCGATGCACCCAATACTGCAATTTCTAATATTTGAGGCAGAGTGTACAAACTGTGCCAAGGTAAGTGTGCTTGGATGTGTGGGAGTGTGACTCCCACATAAGCAGACATGCAAAAATTAAGCTTTCCTGCAATGGTTGTAAGTGAAATTATTGAAACATTGCAAGTTAAAAATCAGCAAGCCATTGTTGAAAAAAAGCTTGCCTGTGCCTAAGACAGAAGAGTTTTTACAAATGTTCTCAGTTGATATGTATATATTTAATATATAGCTCTTCAGTCGGATGAACCATTGCTTGGGTAGTAAATGGCTCCACATATCAGAGGAGGATTCAACTCAAAGTCTTTGAGTTATCTTCTGTAACTGGGCCCATTGCTAATACTATTAATAAAGTTTAGGCAAGTTTTTATTTCTTCATTGACTTTGAATAGATATGATAAAAATTGAAGGATGGAGGAAAAAAAAGAGAATAAAACCAAAAAGACCGCATTTATACCAGGTATAAAGAGCAGTGTGTTTAAGAAGACTTCTGAAGCTACTTGTTTGTATGATGACTGATTATTGCCTACTTAGTTTCAAGTTTAGGTTTAAGAATTACAGTGAAGTTACTAATCGGGCATATTTTGTACTGAATATTCTACAATATATACTTATATGTATTTAACAATGGGAAATAGAGCTGGAACAGAGACGACCAAGAGATAAGTGGAGTCAGTTTGGGGTAAGTTTAGGGCAGCTGGAATTCTCTCTGCAAATTAAACTTTGCTCTATCCTGAAAGACAATGAACTTTCTTGCTATAAAGGAGAAATGAGCAGATAAAACTTGCTGCGTTCATCTTCCACGTTTAGTTAGAATTTCCCAAAGTGATGATTTTATAAGGAAACAACCTTATCATACAGATCAGGAGTTTTGAGTATGTAAGTGAAGCAGGGACCGTGTAAGCAGATTAACTTTTCTTCACATTTGGATCAGATACAGTGTGTGCAACAAAGCTGCTTCACAGTAGGGATTTTGTATCTTCATTTCATGTGCTTTCTGCTGATTACATCGGTAGGCGTTAGGGCAGGCAGGTAACAGGCTTCTGAGCTGCAGAAGAGCAGCGCTGGTCGGGAGTATTCTGCCTGCCCACAGATGATGTGGCCCGCTGTAAACCACAGCAAACATTCCTCTGCTGTAGCCCGCAGTCTCACAGAGGGAGGTAGCCTTTGGATACACGCAGGACGCGGTTATAGATTACCCGCTGTCCCATTTTAAGAGCTTACCCCTTACGCTACATCTACCTCTCATCAAATTGTTGAAGAGGCTGGATATGCAGTGTTGTTTAGGAATATCTGTGAACAGTCAAAAAGCAGAACTGTTTGCCCTGGGGAAATATGAGTCAGCTGCTTATTCATTAAAAACGTGCAAAAGAAGACAAACAAAATTTCTGCAAATAATTATAAAGCCAGAAAATTTAACGCTGCGTGTAACTGCATACTTAGTGTCTGCCGTCTCTTAGACCCTCTTGATAGAAGACAGTCTTGACATAACAGTTGTTACCAGGTACCTTTGAAACACATGAAATTCCATCTGAATGTAGGAAAAGGCTGCTTACTGTCAGGGTGGTCGAACATGGGAACAGGTTGCCAAGAGAGGTGGTGGGCTCTACATCTGTGGAGATAATGCAAAACCCATCCAGACACAGTCCTGGGCAACCTGCGGTAGTTGGCCCTGCTTGAGCAGGGGGCTCAACTAGACGATCTCAAGACGTCCCTTCAAACCTCAACAATTCTGTGATGCTGTAATGTAAATGGAGGTACCTATGTGACTAAATGCATAACTCCCCAAGTCTGCCTCAATTTTCTAGATTATCTTGTTAAAATGAGCTCTCTGGTGGCTTAAATCCCCTGAGTGCATCACCATGCTACTTCCTCTGAACACCTGGGCAAAGGGGTTAGAGGTGGGATGAGAAACAAGGCATAGGAATGATGCAGGTGCCCCACACCACTTCTGTAGCATTGCCTGCATTAAAGAGTTTGCTAATCGTTAATTTGTTGTGGAGGCTTAATATGTGTATTTTATGAATTGAGTTGGAACAAATCTCTACCCCTAAATTGCTGGTTGTAGAATTATTTATCTCTACCCCAAATTCTCATCTGTAAATCTGGACTAGTAAAACTTCCTGTCTTGTGTCCTCACTGAAAGTTCATGTCAGCAAGTTCTATTTCTTCGTTTATTTTAAAATTATAAATACATAATTATACTTCACCCAGCTACATCTTGGACTTCTGAAGAAACCTGAAATATTAAAAAAATACAGCATTTTCTTAATCAAACAACAGATTCTTTTCCTTGAAAACCAGTTCCAATGGGCAGCAGTGGAAAACAGAGTAAATGCGAAGTGTCTTCTACTGTGAATCGGTGAATAATTTTCTGGTGCAGCTGCAGTGAGGTTTAACTGATCAAGGGAGAGCAGTAATAGGCATCTAATACAACAGGCAGAGGGCACGGGGGGCACTTCATTCAGCAGCAGAGAGACAGCACCGGCGAGCAAGGACAATAGTAACCAAATACCCATCTCACAGATTTGGCATAGCCAGTTTTTTTTTAATAACAAGTTTGGCTTTGATGACTTTGCAGAAGCTTGTATTGCATTTGGGCTGCCAAGCAAACCTGGAGGTGCCTACAATCATCTGCTAGCCCCCCTGCAGGAGATGCTCATCGTTGCCAACTCCTCCTCTCTTGGTAGGAGCGACTCTCAGCAGAAACGCCACGCTTCGGGCTTTTTACTGTCTGCCAGACAATACAGCAGTAACCAGGCTCTCTCCATCACCAGCTGGAAGCCGTTGTTCTATCTCATTTTTTATTCTAGTGCTCATCCTCAAAATGTCTTTTACACAACTTGTAGAAACTCTGTTGTTTTCAGTACGTATCTTTCCCTCTGATACAATCTGCTGCTGAAGGCTCACATTTCTGTGGGCTAACAGTGGCAGGAGGTCTCTACCGTACTGTGATGATATTGCAGTACAGATGGATCCATAGGATGGTTTTCCTGGATACTGATGTACTGATGCTTGTTTTTTTTTTTTTTTTTTTTTTTCTTCTCTCTATGCTTGTTTTTTTTTTTTTTTTTTGTTCCTCTACGTATGAAACCGGTTTGCTCAAAGCTGATTCATGTTCTGGAAAAGTAGAACATGACCAAGAAGAAATCTTTGGGTAAGGTACCTTCATGTCTCTGGAGGACTCTTTTTTTTTTTTTTTTTTTTTTTCCCCTTGCCTTCTCTCTTTTTAGCTCAGTCCATGGCTATGCTAATGCATTAAATCATTAAAACTCATTTGCACTCTTCCAGCCTCCTTTCAAATCTTGTTCTTAGACACACAAAGCCACTGTGGATATAGTAGACAGCAAACTATTCCTGTAATTTCCTCACTTATTAATCTGACATTTGCCTGTATTTCCATAACTAAAAGCCTTTTTTTAAAATCAGCTTGGAAAAAAATCCACAATAAAAAAATGGAAATGTAAGTGAAAAGGGAGAGAAACACACATACTGAGGTGATACAAAAACCGAATTGCAAACTGGGTTTAGGGAAACAACCATGAGTAACTTTCTCTACTGTTTGTTCAGCTTTGAATATTTTTATAGTCTGATGACCATTTGAGATTAATAGCAGAGGATAGAATGCTGATATGCTTTAAAGGAGAAAAGTAAGGGAGAAGCAGGAGCTCTAGACCAGCCTTCAGAAAGAAACCAGCTGCACACTGTTGCATATTTGAGTTCTTAGATAAATCACCACAAACACATGTGTGAATAAATGAACACATTGAAATGACTTTGAACTTTCTCACCTTTTTCTGTATTATGATTCTCGCTACCCACTTGCTGGAACAAAAATAAAAATATTTTGTGGCAGCTAAATCACGGGAATTCCTCTGCAAGTGAATGAAATAACCATAATCCTTGCTTTCCTGAATGACAGCACTGTTGCAAAATACACATAACCGCTGCAGAGGACACACTGGAATAATGGGTGCTTGCAAAGAAAAAGCTACTACTTAATGTCCTGGGCTGCCACAGTTCCTGCCCCCAAATCTCGGACTCGGTAACCGAACGGACTAACCGCAAGTCACTGCACCGCTGTTTTCTGTCTATAGAAGGAACACAGTTGTACACTTCACAGATGCATCATGAAGTGGCGGCAGTTTAAGCAGATGTGAAGCAGTGCTATTACAAGGCTTAGCAGTATGATAACTAGCTAATAAAGTGCAATCAAATAAACCAGAAGAAGAGACTGAATTAGGATGTCTTTGCTGGAAGTAATCTCAGAGACTGTAAATATGATAATTAGGATACTTTTGAAAGCCTTTAGGTGCTTTTTTGGAGCATATTAGCTGGTAAATCTGACTAGTTAATCTTGTAATTGGCAATTGCTAGGGATAATTGAAAATGCACAAGACTTCAATTTTTTTGCCAAAATATTCATGTGAATGGGGGTGGAAGGAATCCTGTTTATGAACATTTTGCAGAAAATATAGCCTATTTTCAAGCATCTTCAAGTCTTCCATGTACTTATGCAGCCACTGACCTAGCAGCTATATCATTTATGAGCAGCCCAGGTGTCACACTGGGATTCAGAACCCAATCTAAATCCTTGGAAGAGTCCATTTAATTTTGGCTGGTTTAGATTAATCACAAATCTCTCCTCTCTGTTTTCTGAACCTAAGCAGCCCAAGGTTTGAAAAGTTTTTTTTTTTAATTTTGTGGGGTTTTTTTTGTTGTTTGCTTGTTGTTGGCATCCTAATACAAGAGAAGTCCTTCTTATCAGAGTAAATGATGTCATGACTGTTTCCAGCAATGATTGGAGAGAGGGATTTTTAAAGTTTCAGACATTCCCAATGGAAGCTGAGGAAATTTTATATTTTTCACCTTGTCACTAAAAACATATCCAAGCATGTCTATTATCCTGGTAAGGGATTCACTCTGAGACAACAGCTTGTTCCTTAGGGTGGAACTGAACAGAGTATGATGGATTCAGATGGAAGAAATCCACTACTTTCTTTCAGGGCCAGCATGCCTAGTTAATAACTTATTAACAGCAATATAATGATGTGTCTCCTCTCGGGAATTACTGGTCTGTGATGAGGATAGGGTGTAACGCCAGTGAATGCAAACTACCAACATTCAGCATTCATATACATTTTAAATGGTTACCTAAGTCCCTATGAACTGAATCACTGTAATGTAGAAGTCGTCTTTTTAAGGTATTTAATTTAAGGTATTTAACACTTAAGTACTACATCTTTTCCTCTTATTTGATACAGTTCTTCTCTCCTTCCTGAATAAATTAGCATGCCTAAATAACCCTGTGCTACTTTTATTAGAATTAGTCTATAAGCAGTTTCCTGATTCAACTAACCATCTAAATTTGTGTCCAGTGTTAACACCTTCAGTGGGTCTGAGGTGAAAATTTGACCCTTCTTCTGAATCTAATGATACAGCTTCCACTGATAACGATACATGATCAAGCCTGAGCGCATGTAACGTATTTATTCAAGGCCAGTGTTCTGGCATCATTAAAACACTAAAACGAATTCGCAGTGTGGTTTGTATGCCATGACTGGTACACAATACATTTTGAGTAACATCATTCTTCTCGCAGTATGAGCAGATATTCTTAGTTTTCACTAATGTGCCAGTAAATTGAAAGGGGAAAGAAATAAATGAGCAGAATATTAAAGTGAAACAAAAAGCAGCTCAGAATGAAAGCGTGCATGCAAATGAACGTATGTGGTAGTGGCAGGAAGTGATTGTATCCCAAGTCCTCTGCCTTTTTTCCAGGTTTTGCATTATTCTCTAAACACTAAAATTATACCGATGGATCAAATAATTTTCATAAAACCAAAACAAAAGCCAGTGTTACTAGATTGAGCAGACATAGCATGTGGAGTTTGTTACCATTTGCTAATTTTCAATTCATTTATTAAGATCAGCTCTCACTTTTTAATTTTCAGTAATCAGTGTCACTCTGTTATGAAAGCACCTCTGCAGTCTAGACAGTACATACTCATTTATGTAATAAATAATGGATAAACACTGAGTGTGCCATTAGCCGTTAATGCAGTAGATTGATTCCCTGCAGCACATACTCTCCATCCTTGTTTTAGCACTTATGCCACCTGTCTCTTGCACTTACTGTATGATGCTTCAGTAATGCGAATGGGGTTCCCTGATCATTCTTAATTTAGCTCATTTTTTACCATCACATAAGTAGGTTGGCATTACTATGACAGATGTGCAAATCAAAAGGTGCCTCACTACTACTTTCATGGTTGCTATTGCTACTCTATCCAATGTTTTTAGCACAATACAGATTACTTGTGGATACTCAGAATCAGTAGATCTATTTTCTTTCCACAGATTTCCATTTTAAAATATCACTACTGCTTTGGTCAAGTGGCCGAGACAAAGACAAGTTATTTCCTTTAGCTGTAGGACCACGATTCAAAGTAAATTAGACCAAATAAATGACAAATTAGATATCAGTAAGTCACCAGGGCAGGTTAGCATTCAACCAATATTTTGAAGGAACTCAGATGTGAAATTGCAGAACTTCTGACCAAGTTGTTGCACAAATCTACAGAAATGGCCACTCGGCCAGACTGCTGGTATAACTTCCACCTACAAAAAAGGCTCTAAAAGAGCTCTGAGGAACTGCAGACCGATGACTGACTCCATTCCTGATTAGATAGTAGAGTATACCTTACAGAGTAAGATACTTGATCACATGAATAAACATCACCGACTGGGAAGAAGGCAGCATGGCTTCTTTAGAAGGAAAGGCCATCTCAGTCACCTGCTGAAGTTCTGTGAGGGCGGTCAAGGACATGGATAAAGGGTATTCAGTGACTTAATATTTTTGGTGTTCAAAAGATCTTTGACACAATTCCACACCAGTGGTTATTACAAACGGTAATTTTCCATGAGGGTGGAGGAGATCTTCTTTTATGGACTGAAACTAGTGAAAGGATTGGGCAAACGGAAGAGTCTGATGATCACTACTAAGGGTGGGGTCATTTCCCGGGGTTCAGTGATTTAATCAGTTTTATTCAACACCTGTATGAGTGACATGTAGTTGGATGTATGTAGTGAATTCTCCAAGACTTCTTTTTGGGCAAAGAAACTCAATGCTAATAATAAAGAACACCAGAAAGAACTTGCTGAGTTGGGTGAGCAGGCAAGAAGGTGTCACACTAGCTTCAGTGCAGACTCTACGGAAAAATAATCTAAACTCCATGCCAGCATGATGTGAGCTGAAAAGTTATAACTGAAAGATCTTGGAGTTACCATTGACGCTTCCTTGAAGTCATCAGTTCAGCGTGGGGTGGCAGCCAAAAAAGGCAATAAAATGTCATACATCATCAGGAAAGGAATTGAGAACAAGACAGGAAACACATTGCCATTTTATAACATGTAAGTGCACCCACACTGCAGGTACCATGCGGTGCTCCAGTCACCACAGCTCAAGAAGACATGGTGGAACCAGAAAACATGTGGAGAAAGCAGCTAAAATGGTTAAGGAGAACGAGCAGCTGACTCATACGAGGCTAAAATACCTGTGAATTTTCACTTAGGAAAGAAGAGGGCTGAGGGATGTATGGTCTAAATCATGAAGGTAGCACAATACCAAATCTAAGAGACACACAGTGAGACTAGAACATTAGTTTAAAATGTATTTAAGAAGCACTACTTTACAAAGTAGGTAGTAAATATCAGGAAAGTGTTGCCTCTCCCCAAATTGTATCTCTTTCTGACACAGCTGGGGAGAGAATGTTGGGCTAAATGGACCACTGGTCTGAAACAAGGGGCCATTTTATTCTTACACTCCTGTGTGACATTTGAGGCTAACCTAGGAAAGGAAGCACCCCGCTTGCACACCTTTGTCACAGTTTTCAGTCAAACCCAGGAAAATATGGAAAGAAGTGTGCTTCTTCACACACACAATACAAAGATGCATCAGCAGACTAGAGAGGCTGCAGAAGTCAAATGTGCGTCCCACAAATAAAAATGTCAAAGGCTCAGGGCAGGAGACAAAGTACGCAGGAGGTGAGGAACACGCAGGTTTTAGCCTCACAAAGGTCTATGGGTGTTACAGCTACAGATGTGTTTTCTGCATGACACAGCCGTGTGCCTCAGCATTGTCGATGCACAGTAGTTGACTGATGTGAGTGTTGTTATTCTATGTGCTTTGAATGGGTTTGGCTCATGACAATGCATTATATATGACAGGGTGATAGATCAGGGCAAGAAAGTCCATGGCAGATGCATGGTTACGTGTATGTAGGTAGAAATTTGTGATTGTAACATGGTTCATTATGTGCCGAGGAACTGTTCAACAGTGTTTACATATAGATTTGTTATAAATATGTTTATATAATTCAGTGAAATAAAATTCTTCCATTGTAGATTCTAGCAGTCTAATTAAGGATGCGTTTGTTCCTTCCACAGTGCCTTTGTGTTTACTGGATGGTGTTCCTAAGATGCTTCTTACTTTCGATAGCACACTGCATTTCATCTCTCTATGGGGATTGCAATATTCAAGTCCTGCTATCCTGTTTAGCATGGGTCCCCGAGTTTCTAGTGTTCAAAGTGAGAGGTCTGTGGCTGAAACTGGATAGTGAATTACCATCTAACTGTTGGTCTGTAAGGAGATATACAAATGACTTAAACGTGAAAAAGCTTTTTGTTTGGCCTGTAACATTATATTGTAGGAAAGTTGTGTGAGGGAAAGGAGGGGACACAAGCAACTAGAAGATGAACTCTTTTCCCTGAGTAATCCAGGGCTTTAAGTCATCACCAAGTGTATGAGAAAGTTTGGTTCAGTTCTTCCCATTAACAGAGCAGACTAGAATCTGTAGCTCCCCCTCCTTATTCTCTCCAACATGCTGGAGAGAATGTTCCCCATGTTTGACTGGGGAAGGGTTCTTTTAATTATTTTTGGTGACTGTGTATTTTGTATAAATAATAAAATACTCTTCTATTTTGGAGATTTGCTTTCAGGTTTCATCTCTGAAGCAGGACTGAGGGCTCATTGTGACCTTGGCTGCTGGCAGCTTGTTTTATGTGAAGGAAAAAAAGTGCCAGCAGTAGAAAATTCAACTACCCTATAGCTTAGCCATTAAGGCTCTCATGTCAAGATAGTAGGAGAGCTGGTTTGAATCTACTCTCTGCCTCATTCATGTATGCCCATGGCTTTTTAGCTTTGTAGTTAGGTTACTCAGGCGAAGAACTGAACATGTGTTGCTCATATCTTGGGTAAGCATTTTAACCCTTAAGTTATTAACTAAAAAAGGAGGAGAATGGGGAAGAAGGATGCAGGGAAAACCTACATTATGCCTGCTGCAGTTCTGTGAATACCATCCTCCCCTCTTCCCCAAAGCACGTTTCAGTCAAAAGTATTTACGCCTTTGAACAAATAATTGCAAATAATTTCAAGACTATTAAAAATGCATTTTCCTGAATTCAGTATTCCTTTTTTACTTGTTTAATTCTACATAGGCACAGCTAACTCACTGTCCTCCTGGATGGGCACATGTGACTTTCCTGAGCCCACGTAAGATTGTTAGCAGAGAAAACAGTCTTTAAAAAAATTGCTCTGCTGAGAACATAGTAAAAGCTCGTTTGTGTCTTAGTATACAAGAGCCAAGGACAATGCAGTACGGCCAGAGATTTCAGGAGGTCTCCAGCAACTTATAGCTGTAGTCCAAAAGAGCTAAGCATGTGAATCAGTCAGGTTTGTGTAAATCTATAACAGAAATACAGGGATCCAATCTGATACACCTCTTGAGTTCCACGTACTCTGAGACAGTTCTCCAGATTCAATTCCTCACAGGGAAAATTGCTTCTAGAAGGTATTTATTCAGGAATAATTACTACATCTTCTTCCCAAGTCTATTTGTCTTTTCTATGGATACAATGGAAAATTAAGTTTTTTGAAAAGCTTTTAGTCAGAAAACTGACTCTCTTTTTTTTTTTTTTTGCCAGCACTTGCATCTTGCACACCCATTAATATAAGAATATTAGATATTAAAGTCGAAGTTGATAAGGAAGATTTCAAAGCGGTACCACTGGAACTAAACCAAACATTGGGATGAATATTGTTATTGAAATTTAGGCAATTATTGCTTGCCAGAAGAACACCATTCAACAGCAGTACCAGAAAATTCCCAGTGTGTATGGCTAAAGTTTGACTGGCAGGGTTTAAACAAAAGTTCAGTGAGAAATCAAAAACCTTGCTTATGCCACGGAGATCCAAGGAAGCTGCCTTTTTCTACCTATGTTTAATGTTATTTTTTAGTGCCAAACAAAGACTGCCTTGCTTGAAGATACAGGTCCCCTTAGTCACACTGGTCACTTGCATTAAGCCATGTAAGCAAAGATTTTGGTTCCCATTAATAATAATAATGTTCTTCCTTGGGTAAGAGGAGTCCCCAGACATGGCCGGTAAAACTGATACTTGACACTATCGTCTCCCTTGGTAACAAAAACCTCCTTGTCCAGAGAAAGTTTCCTTTCTCATGAAAATATAGACTGGACTAACTGGAAAATATGCCTGTCTGGGGCTGTTGACAGCACCAAGAGCAAAACCTCTGCCTGTTCAGACAAGCCAGAAGGTTCCTGCTTTGGTTGCAGCAAAGTTCTCCTGCAAGAGATGTCTCCTCATCAGTGACCAGCTGGCTGGGTCTGCCCCAGCTTGGACTCCTACTTCCTCTGCCATGGCCCTGCATGCCCGGTGGCAAGCGTGGCCAGAGCTGGCCTTGAGAGCACGTGGTGCTTTGCCTGCCAGGGGATGATGATCAGGCTTGTGCGGGCTGCTGTCCATCCGTCCGCAGGCTGCCTGTGGAGCGTTCGTGCAGGGAGAAAGCAGATGGGGGGCCGGGAGCACACCCCAGTCGTGGCTGCTCCAGGGGCAGCTCTGTCTCTGGGGCATGGGCACCAGCTCCCCTCCCAAAGCAGCTCCTCTTCCCTGGGAGTTTGGGTCTGAAGGTGCGCCTCGGAGCAAGTCACAGGAGTCGAGATATCCTGCTTGTGGTGCCAGTGCTGTAAATCTGGAGAAGGACCAAGTGCTACCACTGTCCATTCAACTTCCCCCTGCCCTTTCGGGATGGAAAGAAGTGCAGGACCACACTGTGAGCCATGGCTTACAGGGTTCCCGCTCAACCCCAGGGCAACCTCACCGGGGGAAACCAGGGAATGTATTTATCTTTGCTGCATAGATCATAAAGTATATTGAATTCATGTAATTCAGTTGATCGCTGAATGTCCTTTTGGTTAAAAAGAGGACTAAAATGTGAAAGACTAAATGAACTTTGAAAGACTAAGTGAGGTTGGCAATATGTCTGTCTCTATATATGCACAAACTGATTGCAGTATAAGCATAGCAAAAAAAGATCAGGGCGTAAATCCATTCAGTTTAACCAACAAAAACTGTTTCCTCAAAGGACTGTCAGGAAAGGATTCACTTTTATTTAATCTGTTCATTTGGTGGGAGAAAGCCACATCTCTTATCCTCAAGTTAAATTTATTTACCCACGTGTAAGGGAAAAACAGTGAGCCTGAGAGTTGCCCTGAGATTTAAAATTCAGTAGATTTTGCTTCTGGTTCCATTAGGTTCTTTCCTTTTTGAATCTCAAAGACTTTTAAGCAACTGAGTCGTGCTACATAGGAAAATTACACAAAGCAATCTGACTTTCAGAAGACTGATTGTTATGGCTGAACCTTGGAAAAAGCGGTAAGAGGCCAGCTTAAAGTACTAGGCGTATCTTATTGTCAGTCTTATGACACTCCGCTACGTTCAGCTGTGATAGTCTTTTCTTGGCAGGTTTTCATACTGCATTCAGGAAAGCAAAGTTATTTCAGGCTGAACAACAGCAACAACTATTCATGTCCTTCAAACAAGCCATCCCATGTATCTTTGCTGTCAACTGATCTGATTCGTGTATCTAAGTTATTACCCTGTCAGTTTATCGGAAAGGACCCAGTCATATATCCTCTTACTTCAGGGGAAAATGACAACAACCTTAAGAAAAAACTTGCACTGAGTACCTAGATGTGGCTAATACCAGAAGAAAGGGAGCAGTTGGCAAATGGAAGCGGCACAGTCCCTTCCTTCCCATGCCAGCCCATCGGTGCTGCAACCCAGTTTATCCCAGTGGACTCCTGATGTCCTGGGGCCTTGAGTATTCGTTCTGGTTCCTTGCCTGTAATCCCACCTATGGAGTAAGGTATCAGGCAGAGACTGGGGGCCTGTTAAACTTGATGCTGATCCTACCATGTTCTTCCCCAATCTCATGAGGGAAGTCCAGGACAGTGATAAAAATCTCCCCTCTCTGAGTATCATGCAACATATGCATGCATATGCATGATATCATATCTTTGCCCCTGTGAAAGCCTAGTTGTACTGCCCTGGGAAGACAATGGAAAAGAATTATATATGTGTGTGTGTGTGTGTGTGTGTGTGTGTGTGTATATGTATATATATATGGGAGGTGATTGCTGGCAATGACAGCAATTTTTTGACACCTGACTTCTGATGAATAGAGTCAAGTTCTTGATTCCACTTGCTGTCCTAGATACAAACCCCATCCATGTGTGGTGGAAATGCACCAAAAAGGAGGAAATTGCATCCACTCCATAAGAAAGGTTGCAGAAAGCACCAGGGAGGTCTGCTCCTCCTGATTTTCTTGCCTGCCAGCACAAAGTGAAGTCAGAATCTTCTAGCTTCAGCTCCTCATCTGTAGAGAAGGCCTATTTTCTTGCTTATACAGAAGGCTTGGGAGAATAGCCTTTTTAGAAGCAGTCTTACACTACAGCAAGATAAATACAGCCATGATAAAGAGGCAGCCTCCACCGGCAAAATCTTCAGGGGAACCAGGAGTTGACTTTTGGCTGTATCCTACATTTTAGCGTGCATTAGATAGACGTATATACAATACTTGGCATATGTAGCACTTACAAGAAACAGCAGGCTTCTAAAATAGTTAACTCATAAAAAATCATATCTGTGTCCTTAGAAAGATAAAAATACATGTTTTCCTGTTAAACAGTTGAAAGCTCTACCTTTCTTCTTAAAATTCTCCTTAGTAAATCTCTGGCTTTATTATGTGCCTTCTAAATATCTGAAGTCTCTTTTGAGGAGCCATCTGAATCCCGCTCTGTCCCAACAGATGATCACACTCATGTTCAGTCAGCTCTAGCAAGGCTCTGACTCTGTGGAAATGATGACACGACCGTAGCCTTGTCATCTGGAGTATCCATTTAGCATCCATTTGGCATCCTATTTTTTTCAAATATTTTATGTTTGGTCTTCATTGCTGTTTTCTTTAACCTAAATCCTGTAAAATCTGAAGGCAAAAATATGTAGTTAAATTTCATGGTGATCAAGGATTATCTAATGGATGGAACTGCAGTATGTTAGAAAATATCTTGTAGCCCCAAAAGAGAAAAAAAATATCGATCGCAGAACATTCTAACTATTCTTTCATAAAATGTTTAGCTGTTTTACATGTTATAAAAGTCAGTTTATCAGAGTTATAAATAACAGCACGGCCCACTGAAAGTCAGATTAATGTATACCAATACCGAATGTATTCCATCAAGCAGTACAGTCATTCATGTAGATAGCTTTTGTCAGTTTATTACTAACCTGATTGGATACTCAGGATACTTATAATGGATTTAATTTGGTAATAATAAAGGATCGCTTATGCTAATGGTGCTATCCAGATTAATAGGTTTTAAATGGTTGATGCTATTTTATTGTCTCTTCCTGAATAATGAACCAGTCTATATATGCACTGTGCATTGAATGATGGAGACCAATAATTCAACCAGTATCATTACAGTGGTATCAATATGGGACATCTGAAAGGCTTTTTTCCTATACATTAAAAGGTAAGGTTGAAGTTTATGAAGGAGAAGTGCTCTCAATGTTTAATGTGTGCAATAGAAACTGTAAGTAGCTGACAGAACACTAGGAAATTGGTGCTGTTTGAGTGCCTCACCACTCCTCACTCAAGCCATCTGTCAGGCACTTCTTCAGGGAAAAAACAAAAATCCAGAATTTTTAGAAATGTTTGTTCTGAAAATGCAAATTAATATTTTTTTATTTATTTCCAGTCATGTAGCTGGATCTGTTTCTTACACCAAGTCTGCATGGAGATCTGGTGCTTATTTAACTCCTTCAGGAAAAGGTTGTGAAGGCTCGGGTGGCCCATTTAAGATAAGTTTGAAATCTGCGTTTAACTGTGCTAAAGGAGAAGGAGTGGAGTGGGTGAGGACACACACAGAGTGCGGTTTGACAGGTGCCTTCAGCTTGTGTCCAGCTCAGTTGCAGATGCTGAAAAAGCCAGTTTTGCCCTCGCCTCTCCTGCTCATGCCCTCCAGCCCCCACTGCCGGAGCGTTGCCGTTGCCCCTGACAGCACGGCTCACACAAGTGCCATTGCCAGCAGAGGAGAGGTGGTGGAACAACAGGGCTAGCGACATGGGGAAGGGGAAGCTTATCTCTTTCAGCGACACCATGGATTTATATCACTTTAAGCAGCTTGTGACACTTCACTGCAGAGCCCCAGCTCTTGCTGTGTGCCTAACTTGAGGCACACAGACTATTGGTAAGAAAATATTGAAACATATGCTTTAACTTAAAACACATTATTAAGTGCTTCCTGAATTGAGATGATTTCCTTCTCAGTCTTTCTTCTCTTCCCATCCAGCATAATTTTATTTTTTCATTCCCTGCCAATATGCACTTAATCTCCCTCTTTGCATATTGCCAGCAATCCCTTGACTTTCTGATTGCCTATCTTTTCATTCTCTTAAGCTAATCCTGTCTTAATGTGTAATGCGGGGCCAGGGCATGGTTTTAGCCCCCTGCATGCAATTATGTATGTTGTTCATCAGTGAACATGTTTCCTGGCAGGGTTTTGGTTTGTGCCAAATAGCAGTCTGCCAGATACACCCGAGCACAGCCCGGGGAATAGCATGGGCTTGGGGCTGTTCCTGCCAGGTACTGTGTGTGATGCTGCTCTATTTCGGGCAGGCATTAAAGTCCTCAGGGGCAGGGAATGGGCCCTAGCCTGGTTCATTGACTAGCATAGCTATAGCTTTGATGTCTTCTGTGTTGTACGAGTCTGGTTGAAAAGTCCTAAGAACCAAATTTAGAAGTCCAAATATCTTTAAATTAATTTGGATTCAGATTTCCATACCAGCCTGTTCTGGCATCAGAACTTATGCTGTGGAGGGAAAAATCTACTTCTGCTGTCTCCTGTGGCCTTAGAGGCAGATATGTGAAATAAAAAGCTTGGAAGTGCTGTACTGTAAGTCAGCTAGTCAGTCTGAGACAGCACAATTAAAGATCCTGAAGTGTAGACAACTTTAGGTCAACTGATTTGTTGGCCCAACTATGTCTTTAATTGGAAGAAGGTTTTATGCTTCATTGTGCTAACAGCACTTCACTGCAGCCACACTCGAAACTTTCTGTTTTCTCAGGACTTAGCTGTTTGTTATGCTTTCCACAAATGTTCTTCTTCAGTCATGGTAGCTTGAACGGCACAGAGTATGTAGGCAATAACTTGTTGATATTCCACTAAATGCGTGATGCCTATGCAGTCTCTGAAGTCCTCTTGGGGTGATACTGGAGGGCTAGCACTGATGAGGACTAGCACTGATGAGGACTAGCAAATCTGTCAGTCTGGTTTACTGTCAACACGGCCACCTATTTTGAACTGTGTATTATCTCCTCTAATAGACTATTCTACTCTTATTTCCTTTAATTTATCTGAAACTGTATCTGACCTCATGGATTCAGCATTTTTTTCCCCCTCAACGTCTCCTACTTTCTTATTATATCTGGCTGCTAGAGTATTTTTTACATTATATTCTTCTGACCAAAACCCATGTTAATTTACACTTCAGGGATATCTGTTGCCTACAGTCATGAACTGTCCTTAGCCAGTTTTCTCACTCGGAAACCAAAGATGCAATTTTGATTTTTTGAAAGAAAAGCATTTTGCCTAAACTATTTAACAGACCTTTACACCTACCTAGGGCAGAGAAAATAAGACAAAAAGATGACCTTCGATTTATTAGATGGCTGTGAGTGAGGCTTCCGTGCCCATTGCCCACAGCACGCATGGTTGGCTGCTGCCAACTTTTCTGTAGTTTCAGAAATTTTTGGATTGTTGAAATGCAGTGACAGTTTAAATGAAGATGCCACAGACTTTAATTTGCTCTTTTAGTCATTTCTACAGTCCAGGGACCTTGAGCCAGGAGTGTGGATGGCCGTGCTGTAAGCCCAGGAATGCATCTCTACCTATACATGTTGGTATCCACCAACTGACTTTCCCCAGCTGAACAGGCTTCTTGCTAGCTCCTTAACAAAATATTGTTATTCCACTGGCAATTACAATTTTTAGCTTTGGGGTAAAAAAGCTTTTTAAAGAGTCTGCCAATGTCCTTATTGACCAAAAAGACAATTTGACTCCTGCTATTTTTTTTTTCCCCATCTCCAGTCATTCCTTATAATCATACTCAGACCGCAACTAAAACCATTAACGCACATCCAATGAATGCCACCTGTTTGAATTCAGTAGTGTCCACCCATGTGAAAAATCCAATAATTCCCCAAAAGGAAGAAAACCATGTGCATGCATACTAGTAGTCACTGGAGATGGGAAAGCGTTTGCATCAGTGTCCTGATTCGGGCCAAATTGTACTTCTCCTCCTAGAGGTGTGTAAGAAATGGCTATGTGAAAGGATGGCGGGCACAGGATTGTAAAGCATAGGACACTTAAGCATTTGTTTATCTTTAAGCCCAGGAGAACATCACTGAAGTCACTAGGTTTATTCCTGCACTTAACAGCAAGTATACCTTTACATACCAGCTTACCTTCAAGACTTTACTGTACTACACTGACTCTATGCGATTTTACGCAGCTCTCATTGATGTAAAAATGATTGTGCAGGCCTTAGTGGTTCTTAAGTGATATTAAATATTCCATTAGAGAAATGTTGTTTCCATTACAGTTTACAATTTTAACATTTAAAGACTATCATTAAAATATGTAGCTTTATAACATACTTTGTTCGTATATGTAGCAGACTGCTACTTACTGGCAACTGGTCAGGTATTAATTTTTCAGAAACATGTTTCCTGAATATGACTAATGACTCACATCCCTTTCGCATCTCTTTATTACCAATGAATGGTATATGGATTCTGAAATGTAAAACATATGCCGAACACCTAATTGGGCTGACAATAGTTCAAAAAATATTAGAAGTTCAAAAAAATCAGTTAATACAAAGTTTGCTGTCTGGGTGTTTCACATTTATAAACTTGTGGTATTCAGAAAATAGAGTTTATATTGATCTTTTAAGTCTTAGAATTGTTTACATCATGACAAATCAGTATCCTGCTGGAAATCTTTTCATGCGTTTCTGTTTTCAAAGCAGGCAATGTAACCTGCTCTGCAATGTCTCTTTCGTTATGAAGAAGAAAAACAGTGCAAGGATGAACTGGAGTTTCCACTGAATGCTTCTCCATAGAATCTTTGAAACTGGAAATCATCAAAAAGCCAAAAAGTAGTCACACGTTTGCAGGAGAGGCTAATGTGAGTGAAAAAAAACCCTCACAAATTGGTTGGGAGGGAAGAGCTGCCACTGCTGCAGCCAGATGAAAGCTCTGTGCCATTTATTGACCTCAAAGTGTGGCCAGTTACATCGCTTAGGCAAAGAATTTCCTCTTTTTGTCTCCTATATCTTTTCTGTATTACACCTTCTTCTGCCAGTCAGCAAGTGGTTTCGGGACTGACCCCCTGAGCATCTGTGTGCATATGGGCCATTGCTTTAGTGGCTGATAGTGGATGATCTCACAGCTAATGAGGTGAACCGCTGCTGAATGAAATGGGTGCCCTGGTGACGATCTCACAGCTAATGAGGTGAACCTTGTTGAAGACATTCATACTATGGTACGCCACTGCAGTTTTCTGCCCCAGGTCCACACTTTGACCCTGTGCTGTGCCAGTAAATGGTTCTTTTTGCTTGTTTTAGATCCGCTATCTGGTAGTTTTCTTGGAGGAAGGGAGCCAGGGAGGGAGGGAAGGAGGGAGAGCACCTTGTGTGTTTTTAGATTTTGAGAGCATCAGTGACTGTTCACCTCTGGGTCACCCTCTCCTCATGATTAATAATTTAATAGATACTAACAAAAGGATGGCCACCCTTTGCAATCCACAAAACCCTTCCTGTGCCTGAGAGCCCCAGCGGCTGGCACGTGTGCCTTGGGACTTGGATGGCAAGGAGCTCCAGGAGCTGGGAAAAGCAACCGGCTCCCTGCGGCAGCCACCTCTGGCTTGTGCCCTGCCTGCCCAAGGATTTAGCCAGCAGAGCAGTCCCACAGTGGGCAGAAAATGACCAGAAGTGAATTTGGTGTGTGCCACCCTAGATTTCTATGGCTCTACAGCCTTTTTATCCCTTTCATTTCTGAGCAGCTCCCCGTAACTGCTCTGTTGCCTTGGCCAGTGCTGAACTCTGAGCGCATACTTTTGCAGAACCGCCCACAGTGACTTCCAGACCTTTTTTTTTTTTTGCTGGGCAATAGCTAGTATAGACCCCATAACTGTGATAGTGAGTTTGGAGTTAGATCTCTCCCTGCTTTGTGCTTGCTGACAATGAATTTTATTTTCCTTCTACCACCTGCGTATGTGAAACCTTGAATGGTACAGTTTTGGGTATTGCAGAGATTTTAATGTACTGTGTGACAGGTTGGTTAGGACTGTGACAAAACTGGTAGAAACACTTCAAACATTTATTATAGACATTTTCAAACTGTAAACACATCAAGATCTTTATTCTAAAAGATATTATTTTATTTCTTTACTTTCCAGCTGAAGTTTTGATGAAATTCTTCATGTGGATTTTTGAGAACAATATTTCTTAGGAACAAATAAGTCCAATACAGAAGTGCGATAAGCTTTAAAGACATATATCATCTGTTAATTTCAGTGAATCAGAATTTTAGATGTTTTGATTATCTACTGCAATGTACATGAGCAGAATTTAAATCGCTGACTCCAAAGTGAAAGGCTCTGATGAGCCTCAAAACTGAGTTTTTCAGTTGCCCAGTTCCACAGATTTTAATAAAAGCAATTGGTCCTGTTAAAGTATTTCTCTGTGATCCGCTATTACAACAGTCAAAATGGCATCACCATCTGTTTCCACTTTTTTGATAGCAAAAATGATGCATTACTATGCATGAATAACTCCGTGGCATGAGACACAGGTAACGAAAGGGCACTCTCTAGGTGTGTCGAACAAGTTATGACAACAACTGTGTAAAGTTTCCTTTGAGCTTGTTCAACCGAATGATTAACTGAAGAAAGTGCGCTAGCAAAGGTAACTACTATCCGGCAGTAAAGGAAGTCGTTCACTCATTTGTTAAAAAAAGCCTAACTAATACCTAAGCTGCAAGTACTGAGTATGTCAGTAGTGCCAACGCATCCATGTGTTGCACTGATTATCCCCAAATCTAGTATTTTCTTACAGTTGTAGAGATAATTCTTGATATCTATCCCACTTCTGGCAAAAGTGGTGATGTAGGGGTAACACTGATACTTGCTTTCGGACAGAGGATTTCCTTTTATCTCAAATTATGCTGCTTACATGTGAATTAGACAGAACTAGGCTGGATTGCATTTGCTTATGTCCATCTTCGTGGCCTTCCAATTGCTGAGTTTACAAGCTTTCATAAACCAAAGACTAATTCCTTGTTCAAATCAGTAGTGTGAAGGCCTGGAAAGTTTGGGAATGGGAAAGAATTTAAGATTAAGCCCAAGACCTCTAGAAAGTGGCTGAGGTCCTTCAGTAGGTGGCACACTTCCCTCTGGATCCGTTGTGAGGAAAGGTATTTGCAGGATGCTTGGGGCACTGGCCTGTGGGAAGATTCCCCAGATGCAAAACCAGGAGGGCAACCAATGTGGTTTGGAAGGTTCCCATGGCATGTGCCAGAAGACTAAAGGAGATAGGATAATATGGCCAAATTCTAGGTAGCTTCAACTTAGCTAATGTAATTTTTCTTATCCAAAGTGCCCTCTGCCATTTTGAGATGCCAAGATATTCCTCTTTACTCTCTTTTCACATTGTCACTACTCACTACTAAGAGTGGTCTGCCCCTCTCTCTCTCCAGACCATACATGAAACTGTCTACACATGAAGCACTTGAGGCTTCTTTGAACTGGAAGATGATGCAAAATTGCAAGTTGCCTACTTGAGAAGAACGATAAACGGAAGCCTATGAGGTCTAATGGGAATACAAATAGGTAGGCTTTTAGAAAATTAAGTCACTTAATTTTTCAGGTTATACATAACTCAGAAGTTGCTAACTCACACCGGGTCTTTGGCAGGCTCTTACTTCAGCTCTTCCCAGAGAAAGTGGGGGGAGGAGGGGGAGAGAACCAAGTATAGTATCCAAAATACATAGGAGCTATTGCTTTTTGTTTAAAGAGGAATAACCAGTGCTTGATAACATGGCCCACTTGTTAGCAAGGCAAAATATTTTCTCAAAATGCCTAAAAGTAAGGCTCTTTCAAAAACTTAATTGGATATGATATTATCCAATCATGACTTAATTGGGTCATGATATTAAAAAGGATGATCAAAGAGAACCTGGCTAGAGCACTTATAGGGTTCATTTATCTCACATGAGACATGCACACAATCGCTGGGCTGAGTTTCTGGTCAGCATTGTAGATTTTCTTATCAGCTTGCTAATTGGCTGTGAAAAAATGGAAATGAGCAAAAGTAATCAAATTTTATTGAAAAATCCCTTCCCAGGATTCATGGGCTTTAAAAAATCTTCCCAGAAAAGGGCATAATTTCAGAAAATTCTTCCTTTTCCGTTTGTAACCTCCCTTCCAAGGTCAAGTGATGACATGTTATTATCAAGCTGTTGATACACACAGCATGTTAGTTCTGCATCTGGAAATACTTTATGTGGAGAAAATCACTTTTTTTTTTTTTGGAGGGAAAGCTCAATATAGCAGGAAAAATATTTTTCCTTCAGGAAATAGAGCCATTTGTTCATTACCAGGCAAATAGTACTCCCTTTCCTTTGGGCCCTGCGCCAGGGTTATTTACACACAGACTTGTCTAAGCTAACCACCTCGGCTTCTGGCTCCTTCCCACCATTTGATACCGTACGAGCTTGAAGCTGTTGCGGATAAAGAGGTGCTTCGCTGTGACTTCTTTGTGTTCTGTGGAGGAGTCATGGGCACACTCCCCTGTGAAGAAAGAGGAGAGTAGACAAACACGGTACGTAGGAGAGCAGACAAACAAGATACAGCAGCCTGGGTTCAAGGGACCCATAGGGAGAGGCGTTGGGGGGGTGAATCGGCAACGTCTTTTTCTCTTTTCTCATCAGATAAGACGACGCAAAATGAAAGCAATGCGTACAAATGGGGAAGTGGAATGCTGTGGCTGGAAGTATGTTTGATGGTGTTAAAGTGTTAAAGAACTGGTATGTGCAACTCATAGCTGCCGGTTAGCTCTGAGAAGAACAGCTTGAGATGGTCTGTAGAAGGTGGGCATCTCTCGAGATAAAAATCCCCTCGGTTATCCGAATGCATGCTGCTCTACAGGCTGATTTTGTGATGCGTTCGGCATCCAAAGTAAAGTAAGAGACCAATGCAGCCCTTTCGGGACTCTCGGCAAGTCTTCTTATCTAGCTCAGTCTCCCTTTCCCACCCTCCTTCCCAGCCCCAAAACTGCCAGGGGTGCCCCCTCAGGCTGTCCGGGAGTCCCTGAGGAGGGGCTGGTGGCAGGGG
>NW_009260493.1:4007696-4010895 GCF_000687185.1 Egretta garzetta
TCCACCTGCGGAAGAGGGGAGTACGCCCCCCCCCCGGCATTGGTGAACCAGCAGTTTCACTGGTGGGTGTAAAGAACACCGAGCGTAACCAGGGGGTTAGAAAAGGCAGTGGCGGGGGTGGAGGGGGCAAGGACGGCAGGAGACACGGCAGTGCAGGCAGGCGGGAAAAGGAGCGAAGGAAAAGGGAAGGGAGCTCCTACGCAAATAAGCATGGTGCGTTTTAAGCAGCATTGATAGGAAACTATTCGTATTTGTTTATTTATGAGGAAGGCCGTTCCCAGACAGTTTCCCATAGA
The DNA here is from genome assembly GCF_000687185.1 of Egretta garzetta. Classification (NCBI taxonomy): domain Eukaryota; kingdom Metazoa; phylum Chordata; class Aves; order Pelecaniformes; family Ardeidae; genus Egretta; species Egretta garzetta. Next base: position 4,007,993 of record NW_009260493.1, read on the forward strand.
ATGTCTCACTTAATCAAACCTTAAGAAAGAGGCTGCTGAACAGCGAAAGGACACCGGCAATGCTAATTTTAATTTGCACTCCTGCCCTCTGAGACTTTCAGAAAATTGGATACATTTGGTCCATTTTTCTTTACGCTGCTCACACTGAAATCAACAGATAGTATCAACCCCTTTACCTAAAGGAATTGTCCCTTTTGGTGCGGCTGTACCTGTAACAACTTTGTGAAGAAACAGGTAAGGGCTTGTGGGTACAAGGGCTCAGGGACCCTCAGGGACCAAGTGATTTTTCCCAACGTTGAGAAAGGATGAATTGCTTTAAAATTGTTAGCTATTTTAGGAATGCTTTTTTAACATTTCGACTCAGCTGCACGATTCGAGAAAAATTATGTAATGCTTTCTGTTATCTACTCTGGGAGCGGCACGGGCTACAAAACTGATGGATTGTGTACGTTCTGAGATCAAACCAAGTTTTCAGGATAATTTACAGGGTTTAATTAACTGTGAACATAGTTGCTGAATATTATCATTCCATATCGCGCTTGCGACTAGCGGTGGCTGTGATGGCCGAGGTGCTTTCCAGGCAGAAAGACTGACTTCTTTTCTGACGAATCTGCAAAATCCCTACTTAAATAACAGCTGTAAATCTCACACCTGGAAGCTCCCTTAGTTCCTCTCTCAGTTTCCTTGGAGTGGTAGTTTTATTGAATGCTGGATGTGAATGCCAAAAAAACCCACCCCAGATCTAGAGGGAAACGATAGGATGGTATGATGCAAGGACACAAGCAGGTGAGAGAAAGTGATTCAGACGTCTGCTGCCTCTCTGCGGAGTTGCTGGCAGGAGTTTGTGAGGAAAACCACCCGGGCCCCCCAGCTGCAGCCCGGCGGTGGGGCAGCGCTCCCGCCTCCTGCTCCCCACGGGAGGGGAAAGGGGCAGCGCTCGGGAGTGAAGGTAAGTTTGGACTCGGTTACCCTCGTTCCCCTACAACGTTGTGCAAAGGGGGAGCGGGCTGAAGGAACCCCGCAGAGACCTCCCTGCCTCTTGGGCTGGGGGGCGCGTGTGTCTCCTCCAAGCTGGGGACTCTTGCAGCTGCAAGGTGTACAGCCTCTCCTAACCTGCTCCGGGGCTCGAGCCAAACAAATTATGTGGGGCGGACGAGGTCTCTGAGTGCGTGTGTGGCTTCAACCTCTTCCCTGGGATCACAAAAGTGCCCAAGACTCGTAACTCCAGCAGGTACCTTCTCATAGAATTGTTTAGGCTGGAAAAGACCTTTAAGATCATCAAGTCCAACCGTTACCCTAACCCTGCCATCCCACCACTAAACCATGTCCCTAAGCACCTTGTCTGCCCGCCTTTTAAATACCTCCAGGGATGAGGACTCTACCACTTCCCTAGGCAGCCCATTCCAGTGCCCAACAACCCTTTTTGTGAAGAGATTTTTCCTGATGTCTAACCTAAACCTGCTCTGGTGCAACATCAGACCATTTCCCCTCGTCCTATCGCCCGTTACCAGGGAGAAGACAGGCTGAACAACCCCAGTTCCCTCAGCCGCTCCTCATAAGACTTTGTGCTCCAGACCCCTCACCAGCTTGGTTGCTCTCCTCTGGACATGCCCCAGCAACGCAACGCCTTTCCTGTAGTGAGGGGCCCAAAACTGAACACAGTATTCGAGGTGCAGTGGCTGTGGCTCAGATGCCATGGTACTAAGAGAAAGAGAACGCGGGCAAGGACACGAGGTAAAACTTGTCGAGATAGCCAACGTAGCTGGGAAAGAGACCCTTATTCTGAAAAGCATTATGGAGAGAACAATTTCACTTTGCGTTGAGAACAACTGTCAATAAACACCCGACGTAAAATTATTTCGAACATCGAACCTTGCTGCAGTAGCTTCTGCCTCTGACAACAAAAATGAACTTCTGAAGCCTTGTGAGGGGCAGAAGAGAGGCAGGCAACGCTGGGCATAGAGCGGAGACGTCAGATGTGCTGGTCAGGAGCCTGCAGCTTCCCAGAGGGGGAGGTGCTGGCAGCCCTCGTTTGGGGGCAGAGGTAAATGCAGTTGCTGTGGAAAGCGATGGGAAAACCTCAACTCACAACAAATCCTAAGCACTCCTGTCTCCCATCGACTTATTCCGACATGACATCACACAAAGATGGGAAGCCCAAGGTCAATGTGTTTACTCAGACAGAGTAATTCCAGTCGAACCATACTCGGTGTCAGGAACGACATTATCACTTACACCGAAAACCAGGAAGACCAAGACAGATGTGCTCACGGAGCTAACGAGGAGCACGCGACTCTCCGTTAGCTGTGGTTCAGTCCCCCTGGTACTGAACGCGCCGGCAGGAGCAAGCCAGAATTCCGACCAGGCGAGACGCTGGTGCCCGTGCCACTTGAGGTGAGCCCCAAGAAATCCCGAGGTCCCCCCGCACCTCCCGGAGCGAGCACAGCGAAGCCCTGGGAACCTGACTCAAAAGGCCACTTGAAGCCAACAGGGACCACCTTGTGAGGACGGGATCTTTATTAACAGATTCCACGCCCCCGGATCGCCGACCCCCAAGCACTGAACTGTTGCTCGTCCCTAAAAGCTGCAGGAAGGCCTTAAAATTCTGAACTACCGAAATCATGAAGTAACAGTTTTATTTGCCCTGGCATCCGCCGCAAGAGCCACCGCCTTCAGGATTTGCGCGCACGCGCTTTCCTTTGCGTCCATGGGGCTGAGGTTCTCTTCTTGATACCAGTCAAGGGGACGATCTCGGGTGCCAGGACGACTTCCGATGTCACGCTGCCAGCGCCGCGAGTTGGCGTCACTTCGAACCCCCTCAACGGCAGCCTTCACGCGCGCGGCTGAGTGAACGGCTTCCCCCAAAGACAATTATGTCGCCCTGAAGGTTACGTGAGGACCCG
>NW_009260493.1:4014321-4026328 GCF_000687185.1 Egretta garzetta
CCAGCCCGCCTTGTCTCCGCGGGCAGGCGGCCGGGCTCGCCCCAGGACGACGATAAACGTCCTGCGAGCTTAATTTCCCAGAAAAAGAGTTCTCTGTTTTTCTTATTAGTCGGCAGTGATGGTCAAACGTTATGTTGAGGTGTTTTTTGGTTTCTTTATTTTTTTTGTTGGTTTGCGGTGTTTTTTTTTTCCTTCGTATGGTAATTGCAGAAATTAAACTTCTGCTCAAACATTAAAAGTTTTATTATTATTATTAATTATTGTTACAAAGATTCTTAAATACCCTTTTAACTTAAGCTAATAGAAATATTAGTGAGTTTCAGCAGAAATATTTCGCTAAATGATTCTCCCTTCCCTCATTTTAAAGTCAAAGCCTGTCTGGTGGGTGTACGTTATTTAAAAACACAGAAAATATTTTATGCCTACTTAGCCAAGGGCAGTGTGTCGTCCCCCCCCCCGCCCCGGTAAGCCTGTAGAATTGCTGTGGAAGGAGTCAATGAAGCGGCGGGGGAGGCGGGAGCGGAGCGGGAGCGGAGGGGGCTGCGCTGCCCCGGAGGGTGCCGCCGCCGCTGCCCTGTGCGTGCCGCTCCTAGCGCAAGGGGGCTCCGCTCGTCGCTGGGAGTTGTGGGGACACCGAGCAATGACAGGAATTGCTAAATGGAGAGGACTGCTGGTCTAACAAGGGGCAGATTCAGCGGGCCCGGTTTCTAAGTTCTGTTGTTGTTGTTGTTGTTGTGAAGGGCCGCTGGCCAGTCGGAGGAGTTTGATCCTTAGGTTATGAGGCCGCAGTGCAGAATCCTCAGTGTTTTGATAGTGAAAATGATACGCAGACATGCTAAAAAAGTGCATCTGTTTTTAAAGATAGGAGAGTCTCTGCCTGTTAGGTTTGCGGCATGTTGGACATATTTAGATAGATGCACTGTAACCTGGGGGTTATGTTTATTTACAGCTAGATGTTAAAGCTTGCCTTATCCTTCCAGTCAGATGACACTTCTGAAACTTCAGGTATGAATTATCTGAAACTTTCTTAACAATTTTTTCACTTTGCCTCGTTTTTCAAAAAAAAAAAAAAGTTAGCGTTGTAGATTAGAGGGCTTTTTCCATGTGAGTTTTAGAAAGTTATTACTGTCATCTGTAAATACCTGTAAGGTTATTGTGGTTCTCAGCAGTGGTACGGTGCAAAGTCAGAGCGTCATTACTCTTGTTGATGGAACAGTTCAAATTTTTAATGTTTTATAGGCTATTGTGTTGTCATTATTTTCCAATGGTTGTTTGGCACAGCGGGCATATGCATCCTGGCTGAGGTGGCATGTTAAAGCATCTCTGCTGCGGGTAAGAATAACATTGAGCAGCACTTGTCCCGAAGCACAGATGCAGAGAGGACTTTTAATTGTGCATCTGAGTCCAACTGTGTGGCAACAGCGCAGAACGCTTCTTTACAAAAAGGCAGATTTTTAGATTCTCAAGTGACTGGATTGCCTCATAGGCGAGATCTGTTTACAAACCTTCTTGTTACTATGAAGACAAAACAGAGAGCCATATGCATTCATGTGGTCCTTGCTGAATAATGGTACATGTGTCTGCTTGAGTGTTTGGCAGTATATCATGTTTAGTTTATGTGGTGGCACCCTACAAGGCCATTCTTTTTTGACTTTTAACTATTTCTAATATCATTGGCTGGACTCAGTTATAGGAGTAAGTTTATGACACTGGTCTGCACGTTTGTAACTAAGCTGGAAGTTTTTAAAGTAGGATGTTTATTGTTGAGCATTCTGCCAAACTTCTTTGTTTATTCATTTATGTAGGTGCTTGTTTTTAAAAGATTTAAGGTGAATTGGACTTAAACAAAAGTGAAAGTAACGAGTACCATTTTGCATGGCCCTCTCCTCACCATTTTCGAGTCATCAGCAGGGGCAGTTACTGTTACTACTTTCGAAATTTAACCGCATCGGGTAAGGTAATGGGAATAGAGGAGCCGTGTGTCTGGCAGCAGTGGCTTCCTTAGCGAAATACTGCAGTACTTACCCATCAAAGAGAAAAAATGCTTGCTATTTAAAAGAGTATTACTGTGGAGTATACAGTAACGTGACTTGGGTTATGAAATATGGCAAGGTATCTTTCAAACTTGAGTATGGTGGGGCTTTGCAATAAGCTGTGGCCGGTTATATCGATAGCTGCCTGTCCAGCTCTGTAAGTAGAGCTCAGTGAGGGCTACTTCCATGTAATTCTCACTTCCTTCTGTATGAGAATTCCATGTAAATTGTCAGAGCTGAGAACTGACTTTCTCTGCCTGTCTTAGGTCCTAACATAAATCAGGGCCAGCAAAAGTTGGTTCTTCATGTCAGTGGCCTTCACACAGGGTGAAGAGAGGAAAATGTTTAATCCATCTTAACTCAGTCATTGAGAAGAGGTGAACCTGACAATGCATGGATTTAAATTATTGGTCCTCCTAGCAGGAGGAATACATAATTATTATTAGATCTGGTGGGTTAAAGTCTTCAGCGAAGAGTTAAGTGTTAATACTCTTGGGATCTCCACAGAAGTGTTGAGTGCAGAGGCTGCATACCTTTGTTGTTTGAAAAAGGTCTGATAAGTTATGAGGAAACTGCTTTCAAAATTCTTCTGTTTAAAGAGGCAGGTTATTTTTTCTTAACAGATTTCTTAAACAGCATCGCTGAAGTAGTATGTTACAGATTAAAAGAACTATTTTTGAAGTTATTTGGTTTTCTCCTGTAATTTAACTGCTTTTTTTTTTTTCCTTCAGTAGAAGGAACTGTCTAGCAGAAGAAGTGAAGAAACAGCAAGGGGAAGCGTAAGCTAGAGGGAAGATGGAGAATGGTATTTTTCACATGTTTCGATCAAGACTTTTGGATGCTACATTTGATTAAAGTAGCACAGAATTATCACAGAAGAATGAAAGTTTCGAGCTGGCTGTGCCATTTTAGTAGGAAGTAGCAGCTTTGTACAGTTTTGTTTCTCTTTTTGGGGCTTAAACATTTTTTATGAGACTTCGCAACAACTGTTCTATTTCAGCAGGACAGCAGGAAATGTTAAAAAGCAATTCATTGAGGCCATATTTTTCATCCTCAGGTGACTTGTAAAAGTGCTGGTCTGACAGCCTGAGATCAAAAATCCATTGTAAATAGAAGTATTTGAAGTTTTTTCCATGATAACCAACTAGCAAGCCCCTACTTGGACCTTAAGAAATCATCAGTGAATGTAAAGAATATGTTAATCTCTGAAAACATCTGAGTTTTGGGTTTTTTACTGAAATAGCAAGTGGGAGGCACCACGTACCTCTTATTTTAGCATTCTGAACTTTCGTTCAAAAATTAAACAGTTGACCTTACCCTAACCACTCATTTGTAGTAGGTTGCCCCCAGTTAAGATTTGTCCCCAGAAATCTCTCTCGCAAAGCTACGAGCGTGGAAAAGGGGTGAGAGGGTATGGGTATGGGAAACAATCTGATGCGGTGTTTCCAAATCCCCAGTGTGAAATAATCAGAAGACCTACAAGTATCGTATACAACTTTGCCTGTCAAATTAAAAGTCTCGTGCCTCTTTTTTTTTTTTTAATTGTCTTGTGATTAATTTTTCACCATCATTAATGCGGTCTAACCAGAAGAGTTGCTTCTTGCTCAGTTTTGTGGATTCTGGGTGCTTATTATCGTTTGTCATTTCAGGCACGTAGTGTACATCTGCAGAAGGGTCTCTCTCTGTTCTCTGTATGCCAGGGTAATAGCAGCGGAGTGTGGACCGCAACTGTTTATGGTCACAACATTGCCTGTGTTTCTGTATTTCCTTGTTCTGCCCTGAGCATGCCTCTTTTACTGTTTCTTGAAGATGAATAGTGCTTTTTACTTTTTCATAGCTTTATATATGAGTAAGCAAAAACCTATACGTTGGGTTCCCCCCCCACTTTATCTGGATGGGTGTCTCAGGGTGTACCTACCCCAAAAAAGTACCACTTAGATGGTAGTATTCTTAAAGTATTACAGTGTACCAATGTGGATGTAATTATCTGATATAAATTCCCCCTGTACACTGTTACGCTGATATGACCAAGTGTTGTGTATGGTGACTATATCAATTTTTCTGAGTTTGTTTATGCAGATTTTACTTCTGTCAGTGTAGACTTGCTGTCAACAGAAAAGTTCTTTCTAAAAGTGACATAGATACCGTTAAGTAATGTAGCTGATAATGGGTTTATGGCTGATCTGTGCACACATGGGTTTGTTTTGTTGTACCTCAATTAGTGTTTGATAGAAAATTATTGTTTTGTTTTTTTTTCTTGTGATTGACAGTTCTGTCCTAATATGCTTACAGAATCTGAAAAGTGCAACTCTAATATACAAGAAATTTCAGCCTTCACAAAAAAAGGTTGTAAAGATCTCTGCTCTTAAAAATGTAAATTTACTTCATTGCAGCTTAAGTAATTTGCAATAAACTGCTGCAGCTCTGGCTAAAATCTCTGATTTATGTAAGCTGCCACAGGGGGGGGAAGAAGGATGTACAGTATTTTTTGAAAGGCATGCTTTAATTGCTGTTGTGTCATACAGGAGGAACTCAAGGTTTGATTGCTATAGAAAGGTTCTTTTTTAGATAGTCGTTTATCGGAAATTTGGTACAAAGGAAAGCAGTTAGGTAATTTGCATGTATAGTTCATTTTAATAGAAAAGTGAAAATTAGAGGAGCTAAAGGGAATTGAAAGTACAGTGTCAGGTGACATTTTAAAGGTAATGCGGTAAAGTAAGGTTTGACCCTCTTCATAAGAAAACGCACATGAAAAAAACAAAGTAGAAAACCCCCAGATTATTTTCTGTAATTTATAGTGAAGTTCAGACTTTTTTGGCTACAGAGGTTAGTATTGCTGCTGGTCTGACTGGGCTGACTTAATCTTCCCTGCCTCACCAAACCCTAGAGGCGTGCCTGGAATTTTCCTCTGCCAGGCTTGGTGGAGGACTGTCAGGGCTTGGGTGCACTCCTTATCAAGTGATTTATGAATATGGAGTAATACTGGATGTTTTCTAATAAGCAATTTAAAAAGCTGAAAGAAATGCCTAATTAGATGGTGTAGGACATGATATAATGTCAGAGAATTTAGTAGAGCAGAATGCTTAATTTTGTTGAAAAAAATATTATTTAATGAGCAGGTTTTCCATAGAGTAATATTTGTGCTTAGGCAGAAAGGAGCTTTACATTTAAAAAAAATCTAACAGGACAGGATCAGGATTATCAGAATTCGACAGCGGGGTTTTCTTACATACTGTTTTTTTCCTTTCAGTAAGAGAAATGGCCTGATCTCTGTATTTATATATTTTGTATTTGTGGTTTGCATTAAAACAAAACACGTGTAGTGTGTCAAGAAAGAATAGCATGAAATAATAACTGGGGTTATCCTTCCTTGACAAGACGTGACACTCTTTAGTTAGAGCAAAAAATATGTAGTTTAGACCAATGTCAGTATTCAACAGAGCCCAAGTTGCTAGCATCTGTTAACAGTCTTCATAGCTCAGCGTCGTTCATTTTGAGCGTAGTCTGTTCACACGGGTCCTAAAAGTAGGTGGAGTTTCATGTTCCTCATCTTTCAAGGACAGCTAAAATAGTTCAGTTAGCTGGAAAATACATCTTTATTTGTGCCAACTGTTGTCAATTTATGTGGGGTTTGAAAGTGATGTTATTTCTTTCTGTACAAGCATTAGTAATGAAAAAAAAGAGATGGTCCAGAGAGTAATGCAGGCCTCTGGTTAACTGACATCTGTGCATGCTGACGGGGTTTAGCCGAGTCCTCTGTGACACCTGTGAGCACTGATTCATCTTCAGAGTTGAGTTTCTAAAACTGTTTTGTTAATGTTGTAGAAGAGAGAATGGAGTACAATTCATGGCCTTCTGTAACAATAGAGATATACAACTAATTTTGACTTTTTCCCATTTAAAATCAGTTAGGTTTATGAACACAGTTTCTGAAGCTGCTTATGAAAGGTTTTTTCCCTGCATTTGTCTGAGATAAAATAGTTCTTTAGTGAAGAGGATATTTATCTTTGGCTGGACATTCATAGACTCCTACAACCAAACTCCATATCCCGTTTAAGTCAATAAAAGTTTCTGCACTTCGGTAAAAGTAGGATTTAAGTATGAACTTTGAGACCATAAAGTTGGACAGCTTGATGCTGTGTGATACGATAATCAATTTAGATCACCAGGAGAGGTCGTGATACTAGGCTTCTAAAGAGATTTTGCTTTAAAATCTCTGTAAAGCTACGTGAACATAATTTCTTTCAACATTCTTAGTAAAATTGTGTCAAACAGAACTTGCAGCCTGTTCCATTATTTTATGCTTGGTCCTACAGTACTAGTAAAATTCCTCTAAAAGTTGGTGGATATATTCACAGTGCTGCTTGGCTAGAATCTTTGTTTTCTTAAGGCTTCAATAATGGATAAGCTACATGTATTTAATTTTATGAGGTACAGTTGAATTTCGATACAGGCTTAGCAAAACATTACTAATACATCTGAAGAAATTTGTCATGAGTGTAAGGGTAGGAGTCATTTGTATAACATGCTTGAGTAGGAAATGATGTTAGTGAAATGGTGATGTTAGCATGATGTTGGTAACATACGAACTTACAGGGTGTTTGTTTTAGAGCTAGAGCGATGCCAAACGCAGTGTTGCTACCTCTGCAGTAGGTTGGTGTGGTGGTAGAATGTTGGGATGGAGAGGGCAGTAAAGTTGGCCTAGTAAGTTATCTGTCAGCTTTGATACGTGCCATATCTTTTTTTTTTATATTTTTTTTTAGTCTCTGATTTACATAATTACTAATTAAAAAAATACACAAATTGTACTCATCTTTGACCTAGTTTATCGTAGTGGGTAATGTTAATTATTGGTGAAAAACTTCAGAATCAGCCGTGCATTAGTAAAACTACTACATGATTTGGAGTAATTAGTAGGGCAGTTTTGAGTCAGCTACGTTATTGTAAAGGAGTAAGGTAGTAGGTTGGAACTGATACACAGTAGTGTGAAGGTTCCCATAGCACCTTTCTCTGGTCTGATTTGTTATTGCCAGGACTTTGGACTGTGAAATGTGGGGAGACAAAAGGATGCCATACAGTACCTTCATTTTCTCTGCTTTGTTTTTAGCTCAGCTCACTACTAGTTGACAACTGTTACCATATGTAACAGTTCCGTGATTCCACTAAATTAGTGATCTCTTTGTGGACAAAAATTCGTCGCCTTGTGTGTTGCTCTTACGAACAGGCTTGGCAGAGAGGTGAGAAAATAATAGACGAGGAAATGGTAGCATATCAGATCCTCCAGGACTTCTCTTTTGGAGCAAGGACAAGGTGCATTTATACAGCGCCTTGGAAATACTTGTTTTGCTTCTGGATTGTACAGATTTCAGCATCCAGAGTTGGTAAACCTGAACCTTCCGTCATGGCAGGTTGGCTTGGACACAGTCACGTGTAAAAGATAAGCGTATAAGGAGAAGAACCTCTACTTTAGTTCTGGTCTGTCTCCTCTGTGATGCTTTATAGTGGTGTGTCTTCTGTCTTTGCTTGTTCTTGCGTAGTAGTGGCGAAGTAGCTTTCAGTAGATGTACCCTGACTTTCCTTCCCTTGCTCCCCAGATCACCCTCCGCATGGCAGGAAAGAGAGAGAGACACGGGATGATGGAGTTCTTTTACGCGCACCTCTCCAAAGGTTCAGTGCAGCATATTTTCCACAAATGAAGCGACTATGAGAGAAACCTTATAATCTTCTTTCTCTTTCTCTCTCACAGCCCTAGTAATTAAAGAAGAAAATGAGCAAACCACATTTTTTGGACGTATGCTGGTCGAGAATGAGGCCTAGAGGGGCAGATAAATAAGATGGGGAGGGGAGGTTTGAACGTGACTGTTAGTGGATTATAATTGCCTACAAGAAGTTATTTTTATCAGATCGAGTCTCCCTCTAACATTAAGGCCTTAACCTATAAAGAATTTTAGTAGTCCAGCCTTTAAAATCCCTGTCCAGTTGCAAGTTGTACAAGCATGTCTTGATGAGTAAGTACGATCCGATAGAAGGCACCATCTTGGATAGAGTGGTAGCATCCTCTCACTTCCATTGTTTGACATCTCCACAGATAATTTACGCAGAGAATACAGTGCCTTCTTATCTTGCTAAGTGCTCGCAGGTATTTCTCTTACATTTGCTTATGCACTGTTTTGATTTAATTTAGTTGCAGTAGCATTTGCTCCTGGTCAATAGTTCAGCCTGCTTAACTAGCAAGCAGGGGAATAAATGAAACCAGTTTTGACTAACTCTTTCTCAGTCAGGTGGGTTGTCTGGCAAGCCAAGAATGTAATAAATAGATTTTGCACACTAGAAAACAGAGCACGGTGCTTCCCAGTTTCATTCCATAATTCAGACAGTCACATCCAGATGATGGGATTATGCCTCCGTTTTTGTCTTGGCCAAAAGTGCATTTTTTTTGGCTCCTGCTTTGATGTTTTCCCATAAAAAGAAACAGATTACACCAGAAAATCAAGGGGTTTTGCTATGTTGCGTGAAGAAATATTTGAGCATGCATGTATAAGTATATACACATACACTTATGTACATTCTGTGATCATAGCTTTTGCCACCAGTCATGTTCTGTCTCCTTCACAGTACAGTATACCTGGAATAACTTCATGAGAGCTCGTGGTTGCAGGTCTGGCTTGTTTGTCACTGAGAGGAAGATTTGTCCTAGATTCAATGTAGGTTCAACTTCTACTGTAATTTAAATATCAAAGTATTTTAAATAAATAAACTTATTTGCAGTATTTATGTGTGAGTATTAGCATTTATTTCACAAGTGTGTCTATATAGATGCATGTACACAGCCACATTTTGTTAAACAGGTAAAAAATTGTATTAGTTCTCTGGGAGGGAGTGCTGTGGTTTCACTTTGGAGCGCTGGGTATCAGAATCTGCCCAGGTGATCTTTCTGAAGTGTTATTAACTGTTCCTGGTACATTGCTGATAGGGTGATGCCAGCAGAGTCAGTAACTGAGCATGGCCCATTTGATTGCCTGTGACTGATTTGGCCAAGGTTGTGTCTTGTTGGACCCTGAAGATGTTTACCTTCCAAGTTGAAGCACTTTGAATTCCTTTTATATCCTTTTGTTTCTGAAGGACATAGTTGTATCACTCTCAGTCTAGTTAGAAGGTTAAAGGATCGTTTCTGAGGCCCTGCCATCTGTGGTGCACGACAGCCAACTTGTACATGGTGCTCGTGAACCCTCACTCCTCTGGTAGGACACCCACTGCAGTGCCACGGCTGAACTAGTGGTGCCGGGTCTCATGGCTGTAGAAATGTGACCAGAAAGTCAATCCATGAACAGACTACCTGTGTAAATAGGTTATGTAAATGAAAGATACCATAAAAAACACTTGCATCATGCCAATGCTTGTTATCTGGTTGCTTGACCTTCACTTTCTCTGGTGTCAAGTGCAAAACCATCTTGCCCTCATCTCACAGTTTTCTGATCAGTGCCCCACAGCTGAGAAGATGACACCAGACCATGCTCAGCACAGCTTGCGTTACCGTGTGAACTGCCTCGCCTCTTGTGAATAAAATGAAAACTCTTGTCATTTTGCATCAAATCCTGACTTCAATAAAAGTGCAGAATAGCAAGTTGTTATTGATTTTTTTTTTTTTTAAATTATTTTTTTTTTCGTGAGGCCAGGATTTTGCCATCAGCTGTAGATAGGACTTGTACCGCTGAAATAGTGCTCCTCGTGACTGTCTCAGCCTATATATGGAAACCTCCAGCATGCAAGGTTTGCTCTTCCTTGGATATAGTAACACTAGGTGAGAATACTGGAAAAGCTGTCTACATGGAAACAGCCTCTGGATATTTCAGGCAGAGAAGATATAAAACAAAAGGCACTCTCAACATAAATGATTGTTACAGTGCCAGATGGTATAAGGTAATTTGGAAAGAAAGAGTAAAGATATATTATCTCCCCCAAGGTGCTTTCATTGTGATTTGAATATAAAATGTGTGAAGTCTTAGGTACAAGTGTTGGAACTGACAGTGGCTTAGAGCTGTGGTTTTAGCTGCTTGCTTTTTTTTTTTTTTTTTTTTTTTTGGTGTAGTTATAAGCCATCTGGGAAAGGAACTTGCTGGGTTCCTGAGGGCATAGTAGTTCCAGCAGAGTTAGTGAGCTTGGAGCCTGGTCTGTACCTTACCTGTCCTGTACTCTTATTTCCACAATGAAATCCCATTGTCTGGTTTGGAACTGCTTGTTAAGATGTGAGAAACTTGCATTTCATTTCAGTTTATGCATGATGTCATTTTGGTTTTGTTTTGGGTTTTTTTTAATGATGTCTGATACCTTCTTGTTTCAAGTGGCATAATTTAAAAAAAAATCTTTTTTCCTGCTTCTGGTACAGTTCAGCATAAAAAAGACACACGAAAACAGTATTTACAATAGGTTTGCAAGGTTCTAGTGTGGTGTTTCATTCCAGTGTAACCTACCTGTCCTGTGTATCTAGACCTCCACCTGAAGCCCAGTAGCACCAAAGTTGAATTGGCTTATCAGTGATAACTGGGTTTCTCTTTGCACTTTCCCATTTCTAGATGTAATTTTGAAAGAATCTTGCACCTGATGGGTTGGTTAGAGGGGACATGAGCTATTTTCTTTTTTTAAATACTACAAACAAAATGAAAAAGGAAGAGGAAAAAGCCCAGATCAACCAAAAGCTTATTACATGATGTTAGAATGCATAACCTTGGGCAAAAAGGGCCGGTTATTGGAGTAGTTCTTGAGTAACCTAATTGTTTGATAAGGATCCTTGCCTGTTTAAGTTGTTGTTGGTTGTTGGAAACATTCCATTTCTAAATTTATGCCTTACTGCATACCCTGAGGTATGTGTACAACCCACTGCAATTGCACAGTTTATTATTTTATTAATGAGAGCTATGATAATGTGTTGGCTCATGAATTCCCTCCAGTCCAGGTACGGTCTTCTAATTGCCCAGGGTTCTGTAATTCCATCATTTGTTCCAGGGATGGTGGTGGAGGGCAAAAGCAAAGCCTTTTCAAGCGTGGTTTAAAGAACTCAGACCTTGCCCTGAAGCCTGTGTTTGGTGTGATACTGCAACCAAAGGCTGGAAAGGTAGGATACCATTTTAGCACGCACCTAATGAATAGTAATAGAGGCGGCAGAAGTAAATTCTTACTATATAATCCCAAGTACCTGAGGCTTTGCCAGCTGGAAGGAGAGGGACGTGCACCTTAATTGGCCTTCCTAACCATAACAGAGCACCCCTTAGTAATTCTTTGATCTGGGTCTCTCCTGCCTGCCTCTTTGCCCGAGTGGCTGGAAGACTCGCGCTTGGTTTGCTGTAAGGCACACAACAGTGAGCAAGCATCTGGCATGCAACAGCAGCTCCTATTTTTAATGAGCCTCCAGGGTAGCAGACGTACTAGGGTGCCCATTCCCATGTTCCGGAATCTATTTCTGTGTGCAGATACGAGATTTGTAGTACAAGAGCAGGGAGCAGCATCAGTGGAGGTGTGGTCTGTGGAGGAGTTGGGGAAATCCAGATTACGGTGTCTGAAACTCTGGAGACAAAACTTCCCCATAAAAAGCCATGGCAAAACACCACAACCTCCAACAACCAGCACTTGCTCCTCAGTGCTGCCCTGCTTTACTGGTACCCTGTAAACCTCCGTCCCTGGACTGGCGGGATCTGGGGAGCTCTCCGAGGAGGTCGTGGCAGCCCGGGGGGTCCCCCCAGCCTGCAGGACGGGGGGGGGGGCAGCGAGTTCCCGCTGAGCGCATCGCGGCTGCCTCGCGGCTGCGGTGGCTGGTACAGTTTTCCACAGCTTCTGAAACTGCTCATTACAGCGCTTGGCTCTTCTACAAGGGCTTTTCATAGCTATAGCCCCTGTGGCTTGCTGCAGCATGGTTTTCTGGTGGAACAGATGGTATATTACGTAGAAAGTTACTGTATTTTTGTATCACTGATTTTTGT
>NW_009260493.1:4026415-4059437 GCF_000687185.1 Egretta garzetta
CCCCCCCCCCAACTTGTTTTTTTTGAAGTGGGCATATAGCATAAGTGCAGAATTTGGAATCAATATTGGATTTGCCTTTGATATATTAATCTTTGTATTTCTGTAGGTGTACAGTATTTTACACTGAGTAGTGCACGCTTTCTGAAGTGTTAGCAGATGTGTTTTTGTCATTTGAATTGAAATTAGTTCAAAATACTTTAAGGGAAAAAAGCCTACGAAAGGAGATCTTTGAAAGGAAAAGTAAATGTCTTCTTAATCAAGCTTTGTGCTCACTGGAGTACAGTTCCATTTTTTAAGTCAGCAGATGTGGTTTCTGTATCTAATCTTTGGGGTTTTTTTAATTGATATCATCTGGTCAATTTGAGTGAAAACGCTATTCCCATAAGAAAAATATTTATTCTAAATATTATTGTTGCCTAGGATCCTGTTGAATTCATGAGATACAGGAGCAGTCAAGTTGATTTAATATTTTTAACATTTTTATAGTGTTTTCTCATTGTTTCCATGAAAGCAATTTCAATAAATATTTTAGCAATTGCTTTTGGTTTCTTGAAATTAGGTTACCTATTGTTGAGAACTGCAGGTTCTTAAACATGGGTTTCAGATCTGCTTTGTCTTGATTAGACATTTGAAATGAAGCATAAATACTTGAGCAAGCCCCAAAACAAGGGCTTGCCTTGCCCCCCCAAGTAGTTTCCAGTACTTAGTGTGTTTTGTCCAAAGACCAAGTTGTTACTTATAAAAGATAGTTATGATCACAGGGCTTTGGTTCCACTTAGCCAAATTACTTTCCTATATTAACTTTTATTTTTTAGGTGTGTGTATATATTTATTATTATGTAAACACACATACATGTGCATTATTTTTATATATATATATACACACACACACTCACACATACATGAGTGTATGGACCTTGCCATCTTTATTTGCCTTGTTTTCCTCATAAAAGTGGCACAGGATATTTTAATTATCTGTTTATAGGCTTGCTTGAGAGAATTCCCTTAGTGATGAGACAGTTCAACAAAAAATCTCAAGGTAATGGCTTTTCCACTTGCATTTGTCAAACGTTCCTTCAAATGGAAGTGAAAGAATTATAAAAACCTTGTATGTAGTTTAAATTCCTGAGTGATACAAGATAGTGGCTTTGTTCTAAGCATTATGCAGGTGGGTTGTAGAGGGAATAACTGAGTTTGTGGGAATCCTTAAAGGTGTTAAGTATTTTGTAGGTAGCCGCCTTTGTTTAAGAGTTATTTTCCATATGTATTTGTACTTACCACAACCAGCTTCTGTTCTGAAGTGGAAAAGCACGTGTTTTCGTCAGCATGCCACGGGCACTGGCAGTGGGGCCAGTTCACAGTTTGCGTCTGTCCCTTTGCTTTAATTTCTGAGCTTCAAATGAAGAAAAAAAAAAAAAGCACCACCACAGATGCAGCTCTTTTTGAATTATCAGGGTCATACTCAGATACAAAGTATACTGCCGAGCACATCGGGCGCTTTCTCACCTAAACCATGGTAGAGGTGGTTTAATAGTGTGCTTCAGCTAACGGAAGGGTAAGATGTGAACCTGAAGATGGACTCTGGGGACATGGATGGGCGTGTGACAGCGCTGCCGTTCCTTACCGTGTCCTCTGCTATTTCACAGGCACTGTTGCAACAGGCAGCCCTGGACGCGTGAAAAATGCCTGTTGCAATACTGTTGTGCTGGTGCTGGGTGGCTACGCAGCCTGGCCGCACGCCGACGTTGTGCCATGCGGCAGTTGTCTCGGTACAGCCAAAAGCACAAATTGTGGGTGCTTCTCCTTCAGTCTCGCATATGGGGCTAAAAATAGTTGACCAAGCTTATTCTGAGTGAGCATGGTACTTTACGGTCATATTTCAGAAAATCGAGTGGCACTCTTCCGTGTTGTTTAGGACGCTGCGCACAGTGGAAGCGTTCTTGCAGGACTTGGAAGGTTTTGTCCCCTTTTTCCTCCTCTCAGGGGAACGCTGCTACTTACACCCATCACTGTGTATGATATGGGCTGGATTCTGATCCAGCCCCTGCATTTTTAAGGGCCAGATTCTGATCACTTTTCTCTGATTGACCTAATCCAAACTGTCTTTGCTAAAGTTAATGCTTCTGTGATTTGGTGCAGAGTTCAAAAGCAGATTTTCTTCCTCAGATTGTGTATCGTGTACTGCAAATCATTGCCAACACCAAAGACTCATTTGTCTGCTTTTTTAATATTGAAAAGAGTTCTGATGAATCAGTGCCAAACTTACAACCTTTGGGACTAAGTCTTCAAGTTAACGTCAGAACAAGACGCAGTAGAGGTTTCTTCATGCTAACTGGGCAGTGAATCTTTGAGATAAGCTGTCTTTGAAAAATTTACTTCTAAAGGAAAGGGTAGAAAACAACCAAGCCAGCTCATATCCTTGTAGAAGAATATGTTTTTAAAAGTGTATCTCAAATGTTTAGTTTATAAGTAATTAAAACTATTATATTTGACTTTATTTTAGTAAAATGAGCAGTTTTGGTGAGCCAGTGGCATTGCATATGTTCCACAAAAGATACAATTTCTTATGACTCCAAGGTAGCCTGGTGATTCCCTAGTTTCAGCTTTAACACTCTGAATTACTAGGGCTGAAAGCCTGGCTTCAGTTCCCGGTGCGACCACAGGGTGGTTATTGCAGAAACAGCAAAAAATACGCCTCTTCAGCTAGCGATGGTAGTATGAGATGAGAATCCAGAAAAGCATTTTCCAAACTCCTTGTAAACTTTTTCACTGAGGCTTGTTGAAATAAGTGCCTTTGTCTGAACATTGGCTTCTGTGAAGTGGAGCAGTGATGCCCAGTCTGTCCCATTCAGTGTACAGAGAAAGTCTCGTGTCCCAGACACCAGAGGTTGTTGCTTGGATGGGCTCATGGTGGAATAAATGTATTTATCACTGTATTTTGATGTGTTGTTTGGAGACTAACGAAAATGGGTCTAGAATGTATCTCATGTGTGAGAGTGTACCGTAAGGCTGTCCATCCCCCTGCCCCAGGGGAGGAACAGCTGTAACCAAACCGTTTCCTACGGGTGGTGGTTCAGTCTGCTCTTCAAAACTTCCAGTGGTGGAGACTCTGAAACCTGCTGGATGGTCCCATTTGGATTCTTAATGATGCTTTCCATGAAAAAAAAAGTCTTTCTAATGTTTAACTTCAGAAGGTAGTAATGGTGAGTAGGACTGCAATCTAGGTTCTCCGTATGCTTGCCCGGTACATATACTAATGATTTACTTGGGGTCAGAAGGACAGCCTGTCAGACAATCCATTACCAAATGCTGAACTCCCATGTGCCACTGCCCAGCTCTTGCGGTTTCACCCTTCTCCTTAAGCTGGGCCCTAATCTGCTTCAGAAAGGCAGGGGCAAAATTGAGAAGCAGCATCTGTGTTCGCTTTGCTGGGTTGTCAGCCATATCTGACAAGGGAATCCTGTAGTTTTACACTCTGGTTGTGCCCCAAATGCATTCACAAAACATGTTTCACTCCATGGGATCCAAAACCATGTAAGGCTTGATTTCCAGATGCTTGCAGAAATATGGGCTGCAGCGAGAGCTTCATGCATTTCTATATTGTAGTAATATTCTTACACAAGCTGTACAAGAAAAATAAGAGCAGCACGGCTCCTAAGCAAATATTGTTTCTAGTCACATACGATATTTTGCAGCTGAGCCTGGTAACACGCTGCTTAGCTGTTTTGCTATGCGAGTGCAGAGAACGCTGTTAGCAATAAAGCCACTGCTGGTTTCTCCTGCAAAACCTCCCTCCTTGCAGTGCATTGGAAATGACTGAACTTTGGCCCTCAATCTGCTGACACCCTGAGGGAGTGTAAATGTAATGACGTCTTTGCTTGTTTCAGCTGCACAACAGGAAACGCTCGTGGCCTCCCCTTCTTCCTGCTCTGAGAAAGTGCTGCCTTTTTTTTTTTTTTCTTGTCTCTTTTTTTTTTTTTTTTTTTTTTTTTTCCCCTCCTCCCCTCCCCTGCAGTCGAGTGGGCTGAGACCTAATTTCAGGTCTGGGCTCGGCAGCCAGCCGGTGCTCACGCGGGGCCTGCATTGCTGTTGCCTTCTGGCTGGGGCACCCAATAGCCTCCCTATTGCTCTGCTGTGGTGGTGATGCCAGAAATACGAGCGTTTTAAATTTCCCCCCCCCCCCCTTTTTTTTTTTCCCCCTGGAGAAGTGACTGAGAAGAGAATACAGTTATGTGGCAATGGCTTGCTCCACAGAGCATGTCACTGGATACAGCTCAGCTGGAAAGACCAGGATGGTCAGGTGATGATTTGCCTTGGGGAGACTACCTCACTTGCATAATATAGAGGACACACTGTCAGGTGGGCATTCAGGGATCCTGGAATACGGTCCCAATAGTGCTGAATAATGCTGAATATACAGGGCCTGAAGAGATTTCCTTGCCTTGCTGGAATACGGAGGCTTGCTTCTTGCAGAGCATTGACAGGAAACCTGTTTAACCCTCTCCGGCTGCTGCTTTTATACTTCGTAACCAAAACAGGGATATGAGTAAGAACGGTTATTGAGAAACACAAGCATTTTGCAGCTAACTTGGGGAGGAGGAGTTCATCTCATCAAAGTCAGCCAAAACATTAAAGCAATACAGCGTTCTTGCGAGTGGAATTAATTGGTTCAATATTCAACTGTTGTTCTCTTAATGATTGGGGGGGCGGGTCACTCTTTTAAAAAATAAGATGCATATGCACCAGGGAGTTTGCATATTGTGCTGTGAGAAGAGGCACTGAGCAGTCTAGAGTACAGTATCTTGAATTTGAAAGAATTAATTAACTCTGAATGTAAACAGTGCTGGTGCAGTTGCTTATTCATTTGTTTAATGTTGCATAGGCATATTCTTTGAGGAGCAGCTTTTGTCTGGGTTCTGTAATAAGCAAGTTCTGGATTTACCTCATTAATCTATCACGCTACCTAGCTAAATGACTGTTGTTTTTAACCAGCTGCAGTTATGCAACGTGCATCACGCCTGGCGAGATGCTAGCAAGCAGGGACAAGCGAGACAGGCGAAGGAATAACGGCACCCAGCCTTTTACAGAGTAGGGTAGGACTGGGTTTGGGAATTAAACACTCTGTGGTGGTACTCTCAGCCGTACAGGCAAGGTCCAGCTCTTCGTTACAAGGCTGTGTCTTGAAACAAAGTCTTGGGATGGAAATGTCTAACAGACAGAAGAGTGAATTTGCTCAGGCATATGCAGTCCTTGGAGGGTTTTGTATATGTGCATGCCAGATTCCACCCCCCTCCACCCCCCACCCCCCCCGCCGTTGTTCTTCCTCTGGAAAAGCACTACTGAGTAATAAATGGGAAAAGTCTCTTAAGTGGGACTGATTTCACATGTAAAAGAAAATAACTTGATGAGCTGTGATTGCCCCTATAAAGCGTTATATAAATCTCTCTTCTTCTTTTGAATATGCCCCTATAGGGTCATTAGGCAAGTATACACTACAATAGTCACCTGTCTTAAGGGATTTTACAACCAGTTTATGGAAAAGGAGAAGAAAGTAGTTATATGAATGTACTAGAATAAAAGCAATTGATTTTAAGTGAAATCTTTCTTTAATAATATTTCCTTGACAATTTTCTCTGCTGTTACTCAGTTTTGATAGTCAAAGTCACGCTGAGTTGTTAAGCCTGGGAGGACCTTTTGCTTTGGTGGCGTGGATGCAAATATTAAATAATAATACTAGGAGATAAAGGCATGAGAATAACAGGTCTTGAGTAAAGGAGTGGGTATAATGACTTTTTAGGAAAGGAATGGTTTAGTGCTCCTGAATTCCCCTTCGAACTGTCTTCCTCTGTCTCATCTTGACCAAATAATTCTGTATTTTTCCATCCTTTCATCTATAGGTGAAATACCTGTCGGCAGTGCTGTGGGGTTATTAACTACTGTATTTTGAGATTTTATTGTTACTAACAAAAAATATTCAAAAATCAGTGCTGATGTTTATGATCTTCTCTTCATACTGCCATACGTGCATACGTACCCAGTGGCTGCTTATGCATTGGTAGGGACAACAGCTGAGATGTTATAATGAGAAACACTTACATATGTAAGTTGCTTCTGTAGCCTGCACCATCGCTGATAATCTCAGCATGGAGAAGAGGAGATGAACAAGCGCAGACAGAAACTTGTATTTTCTCACACAGGAGGCCATTCATGGCCAAGGGATGTCGAAAAGGTGCTGTAAGGAAGTGGACTGTGCTGCTCTCGTTAATGTCCTTATTTTCCAAGCAAACACAGGCTTTCTCTTGGACTATCAGTGCAACGTCTTTCAGAAGGAACTTGCTTTTTGTGAAAACTTAAATTTCAGTCTTGAGGAGAATTTTCATTTATCGTACTGAATTGAGTTAGTTTCATGTAGCAGTGTGTTACTGTTACGGTGGCAGAAGCTTAGAGCTGGGAATCTAGGTGGTGGCATGTAAGGACACCAAGATGTCGTAGATGGAGAAAGACCTTTTCCTGAATCTGCGTGATTATAACCAAATAGAGAGTTTGTCAAATGCTTTCTGTTCGTATCAACTCCAGTACTCTCTACCTTTGACTCTGAAGTGGTTGTTGGCTGGCTAATAGTTACGTCCTTTCTGCAACTCCATCGTTTTCTTAAAGCAGATGAATATTACATAGGGGCATCACGTAAAATTGTTGAAATTTTTGTGCATGCTATCAATAGTAGCATGGGCGCAATTTTCCGATGTGGTTAATTAGGAGGGTTTGAGTGTCCTGTACTTGAATTTCCCTTACTCTTTTGGATCAGAAATCCTCATGTTTTTGTTAAGTGCCAAGACTTGTTAAGGCCAAGGAAGTTAGGAGGGAACACCGTGGGGCCCACAGGAGTTTTCACCCCACATTTTGGTAGAGTCTATGGGATGAGCATAGCTGCAAAAGGGGTTGTTGTGGCTGCTTGTTGCATTACATTGGTGGGAGCCTGTGCCTGCAGGCCTTCGCTGGGGGGTGAACAGGGGTGGGCTGAGGGCTCTGGGGGCGTGAGCCGGGGTGTGAGCTGGGGCTGGGCGGACACCGGCAGGAGCCACCGCAGATGGGCGCTGCTGGGCTCAGTGCCCAGGAGGAGCGAGGGCTGTTCACCGTCTGCCATGGGAGGTGTGGGCTGGCCTCGATTTCTGGTGGAATTTCTGTTGAAATCAGCGTGATCTGAGTGAGCAGAGCAGGGCAAATGTGTGGCTGCCAGGTGAAAGAAAGTAATTGCCATGAGTGACACTGATGCATGGGCAGGGAGGGGGTGTATCTGTGTACAGGCTGTGGCTTGCTCAGGAGCGAGCTCTCACATCCTGCGGTCCTTGAATAGGTCTTCAGAGGTTAATAGTCCTGGTCATAACACTCTGCACAGAGGGATTTCTTGCCCTGCAAGTTGCTGTACACAGTTGTTCCATTTTCCTTGCTTTTGTTAAAAGCCCGTGTATCTTGTCCATTCAAACCCTGAAGCGTCTTCAGGTTATCAAGTTGTTCCCACATTGCAGCAAAACTTGAGATAATTGCCAACTCAGTTTCACCATTTTTGCCAGTTGAAAAAAGGTGAAATTCAATTTACACTAATTATTTAATTACAAGAGTTGCTCGGCATGAAAATGTCTAGGTGCAAATTAAGACTAAATAAGTAAAGGAGAAAAATACATTGTGCATTGTATTTTTCATATTTAGTGTTCTATTTGTATTTCATTACCATCTGCAAGAAGACTTCTCTTAGCAGATTGAAGCACTTTTTTGAGGAAAAAACCCAAATGTACAGTTAGGCTGATAAAAACAAAGTTTTAGTCTGAATAGATTAAGAAGGGAAAGTTTCAATAAAATCTTCTCATGTTGGAAGTTTACTTTCTCTTGGTTACACTATGTGCCTTGGTATGATCTCCAGAGCCGTGCAATGGCCACACTTTCTCCAGGTTGTCTTGCTGAAACACAAACATTTTGTAGCCTCCCCAGAGCTATTGTATGTGTGAAATCAGCCCTTAGGTAATCCCGAACTTTGTATAACACATAACCTAAGCAGGTACGTGGTCTTAGCTCCTTGTCGCAGGGATGGATTTCAGAGCGTTTGCCTGGTCCCTGTAGTTGTACTTGTTGCAGTCCTGCTACCCCACAGCCTGTCCCCTGCGAACGTGCTGCTGCGTTGGGAGAGACCCTTCTTGAGTCACCATGGCTCCGCTGTCTGTGGGGACGAGAAGCAAAAGCTTTTGTGCAGTCACAGACAAGACTAGCTGGGGGGTGGGTTGAGGGCACCATCAACCTTATCAAGGTGGGTTCAGCACTGTAGTGGTCTTTGCCATGGTACATGTTTCTTTGGAGGCACCACTACAACACCCTTCTGTATTGTAGAGAACTTGTTTCACCATTCATAGAGGACTTGTTTCACCATCCAAAAATACGTGTGCTGTCTTTCTTTACCTCAGCTGACCCTGGCTTTGAACCTTCCCAAACTTTGGAGATGTTTGTAGCAAGACTTTCCTTTGTGAATGGAATTTGTAAGTGCGGCATGAAGGATTTGGTTTATTTACATGGAACATGCTCACTTCAGCAGTTGCTTTCCACAGTGCAGTGCTTGTGGATTAAAATGCTTTCTGCTGTGGTTGTGCCAGTTCAATTCCTTCTGCAGCAAGTCAGTTTTGCTGGCGTACTGCAGTAGGGTGCCTGGTTGCATTAGTGAGAAAGAAATTTTTTCATTTCTGCTGATGTGTCATTCTTGTAGATTCAAAATGGCAATGACAATTTTTTATAATCATTTTTGAAAGATATGCTGAAAGCTAAAATAACACTCCCTTCTTCAGTGTATATTTTATTTCACCTGTAAAACTGCTTTTAATTCATGCATTTGCACTTGGAATTTGAACGCTTTGCATCAAAACTAGAAATGACAGTGTCATATGCATGGAATATTCCTTCTAGTTTATGGTGGCATGTTTTACTGTCTGTGATGCATGATAACACAAGCTCAACAGTACACAGCTGACTTGACACACTTACTGTAATTCTCTACCTAAGGAAATATGGTCTAGCAGCTAGCAGGCTAGGCGGGGTCTTCATACCCATAGGTTCAATTCCTGGTTCTGCTACACAGTTCATGAGTTTGGGGTAAGAGTCACAACGCCTTGAACTGATTTTCATGTCAATTATATTCATAAATATGAGTTAGGCACAAAAATACCATTGTTGTGCAGTATTCTCTTTCTGGCAGTTCCACTTCCTTATTTTACGGAGGTGCCCTGCAGACAGATGCTGTATTCTGTGATAGATCCGTAGGGAGCCAACAGGGATTTTGTGCTAGAACTGGCTGTGGGATTTGAACCTTAATTTTTTTTTGTTTGTTTGTGTGTCTGTTTTTAAGTGACCATTCTCAGAGTGATCAATAGTTGTGCTATTTGCTATAAGCACCTCTGCTCACAGTATTTATGCTATTAAAGATCATACAAGCCGTCGCAGAAGTCAGGCTACATGCTGCTCTGGAGTCCAGTTCTGTCTCTGTCACTTAAGAGCAAAAATAGCCTGACTAAGGTACAGTCAGCAGCTAAAGCATTAGAGGAGGGCACAGACCAGGATCCAGATGTTAAATGCTGTGTTTAGAAGAAGAAAGGGTAAATTTTCCTTCCAAATAAATTGGTAAAATTCAAGGTGGAAATTTGTAACGTAAGGCATTGTATTGCAGTGAGCATTAGAGTGAATAGCAGGTTTGCAGAGCAGAGGGAAGAGATACTTCTGCTGGCGAGCGGGTGCATGTGGGCAATGCAGAACACGCCACTTTTATTCTGGCTTTGTGCAACTTTGTGAAATTTGCATTTTGAAGTGCCTGGGCAATTCAAAGAGTAACTGCCTGAGCAATGTCTTGCTTAAGATAGCTATTGGGAACACTACAAAATGCTTTGGGGTCTATAGGGCACACCAGCGCTTCCTAAACCCGCAGAGTGCCCACGGGGATGCTCTCAGCCTCGCCTGCACTAATCCTTCGGGAGATGTGAATCAGCTTGGTGCCACAGGCAGCCCAAAAGCCCCCCACAGTTTATGCAATCTGATGGTCTGTCCCTCTGCATCTCAAGAGACCATAGTTGCTCTGGTTTTCCTCCTGATTCGGGATGTTGTGGCTGAGCTCTGTAAATGTCTGCGGCAGCAGTGGAAGTGTTCAGGAGACCTGCGGATGGGGCCAGTTTTACGCAGTACAGGTAGCCTTTACCGTGTCCACTCGTTAGCAACACAAGCTTCTCGCTAACGGACGTTTCTGAGAAAATGTTAATCATCATTGCCACACGCATAGGGCTCATAGTCTTTCACAACCGTACTCCGGTGGCTGAGAGTGGGCAATGCTGGGGGACTGCGGTGCCCGGCTGCTCCCAGCTGCCCGGGTCGCGGTGGTCAGGTGTGGACCTCACCAGCGAGAGAAGGCAGACCACCAGTGGTCTGGTCTTCTCTCTCCCACAGTTTTTTTTCCCCCTGTTTGTTAGTTTAAGACTTAAAGGGGAAGAATTGAAGTAATCAAAGTAATGCTCTCGATGCTGCTTCTCTTGTTTTCCTCTGTGTTGTCAGTGATGCTTCTGGTGTACTTGGGAGGACGTCCTGCCCGTCCGTCTGCAGTCCTTTCTGCTTGTCTTGTCCTCTGCCCCCCTTGGATGCCTCCTGCATGCAGCTAGGCCCATGTTTGCCAGTGTGGTGAGCGCATTGCTTAGCAAATGAAGAAAATGCTATGGCAGGTGGAAAATGTGCCACACAGACCCAGTGTAAAGAGAAGCCCGTAAACACCTCCCAGATGTATCTGGTGCTTACTTAGCAAAACTCCTAAGTGCAGCTTCTGATTCGGGCAGATTTTGAAGTCATAGTGAAATCACTGGGTCCTTCACATGCACCTCAAGTTAGGTATATGCTTATATACTTTGTGACTAGAAATGGCTTATTGAGCTGGAGCCAGCGTGGGGAATTTTGGGACTCCTGCTGTTCTGCTTACAGTATTTTGCAGAGAGTTTAAGACTGTAGAATGACACCAACTGGATCCACAGAACAATCTGCTCCTGTTCCCGTGAACTCCAAATTATTTTCCTTCTCACATGCAAAGTTGTACCAAGAGCTGCATTTAAAAACCCATCTGTTGTCCATATTATATCAATAGGAAGAAAAATTTTAGACTTCTAAAATATTCTGGTTACGTGTTCCATCCTGCTGTCATCTGTCTTTCAACTACAAGCAATTTCTTGTAGTTGCACTTCTACCCGCTCAGATCTTTTTCCTCCCACCAACAGATGAAACTCCAAGTTGCCTAAAGTACAAAAGTGGAAGCAGGATGCTTACGAATTGGTAGTGGAAAGAAACAACCATCTTTGAAATAAGATGGTTTGGGTAGTATAAAATAAATAAATTGATATAACAGTTCTTTCTTGTCAAGTGTGGGAATAAGTAATAAATTAATTTAAAAGTTCATAGAATCGTTTAGGTTGGAAAAGACCTTTAAGATCACCAAATCCAACCATTGTGTCTTCATATTTTTCTTTACACAGTATATTTGAAGTATCATCAATGTCTATACGTGTTCTAATACAATTTGCGACGCAAATACGTGATATGTAACAAAATATAGCAATTTTTTCTTTTTAAAAATTTTTTATATCAAAATAAGGTTATAATTCCAGTGCTTCTGATGATAATTCACCTGCTGCTGATCTCACTTTTCTGTATTGCAGTGGCAGTAGCACGAACATATTTCTTGGCAGATACACTGCTTTTCCACAGGGCAGCAGTGAAGTTCATCTGCCTTGTTTATTTTAGTTTTGTTGTTACATTTTGGTAAAACAGCCAGTTGTGGCAGACCTGGAGAGACAGTGTCATATCGTTTCAGGCTTGCAAGGTTTTCTTTGCGACTGTAATGAGTACTTGGGTGCATGCGTGTGTGTGTGTCTGTTTACATCTGTTACAGCTTCATGGCTTTTCTCCCACCGGTTTCCAAGCAGTAGCTTCTCCTTGAGAATTTTCAAATACTGCACTGCGTCTTCCGTGGAAAACTCCATGGGGGATGCTCGGGCGATGGGAGCTTTGTAGACTTTCCCCAGTGAGATATAGATCACAAACTCAAACTGTCCATCTCATGAGGGTTGGATAGCTAGGCCATAGACCTCTGTTTATGAGAAATTCAGTGCCGACACCTGCCTCTAGTCCTCGTCAAACCTCTGTAAGGATTCGTGCTCAGTATTAGAGCGGTGTCTGTGTTGGGAGGTGACCAGTCTTGTTCAGTTGTTCCCCAGTATGAAGAACATAAAAGCCTTTACCACGTATGGTTAATTATCTACTAAACAGCTCATCTTCCCAGGACTTTTGTTTCCAATACCTAAAACCTAGACTCTTATCCCAAACTCTCTTCATAATGATTTAGTATTTTGAAGGGTTCGGTTGAAGGATACCTCTCTCAAAACCAACCCTTTGGAAATGGAAGGTCCCTGATGGAGAGGAGCCCTTCTTTAACAGGTTAGCGTGTGACCCAAGAGGATCCCATCGGTGTCCATTCACAGATTCCCAGTTCTACAGAGGTCGCTTTCTGGGATTAGGTAATGGAGGTAAATCACTCAGGGACAAGTCCTGAGATGGAAAGTTTCTCCCCATATAGGAAGATTTTGAGTACAAGATTTGGGCTAGAGCTAATCCCGTACAGAGCGACTGACAGATTTCAGACTTCAGCGAGGAAATAACTAGCTCCTGAATTTAAATGCTTGGGTCAAAGGGCGACACTGGTTTCCTCTGTTTATCGGGACATTAAATAAGAGTAGTTCAGTTTCAGACCAGCGGTTGGTAAGACCCCTGTTGCGATGCTGCTGGAATGTGGGTGGAAGCTCTTGGGATACAGCATTGGTGGAAACAGCGGATGAAGAGGACTTAAGGCAGACCACTGAAAGGAAGCTAAAATTAATATAGCTGTGGAGTCCTGGCATGGTAGTATGTTTTCCAGTGTTTACCTGATACTTTCAAAGAAGCCTAGAGATGTCATGGACCTTTCTGCTCCCGAATTTCAGTCTTCAACAGTTGTGGGTAGAGAACTGGAAAGCAGCGAGCATCTTCACAACTCTTTCTGGGTGATGACCCTTCTATAAAACAAACTGTATGTGCTGTTTATTGATTTGTCCCTTGAATGTAAAGGCTCTCAAGTTTGGAAGCATGCATGGGTTACTGTTTTTAAATGCATAATGAATACTGGGTAGAGGATGTGTAGGAAGCAAACCGATGTCTGCAGTAGTAGATTTTTGTGGCGATAGTATGAGACTCAGAAGAGGTTATCTGGGAGTGCCTGGTGTGGAGGAGGGACATGGAAGCAGGCGGGGGGCTGTGGGGAGGGCTGGGCACTCGGTCTGAAGCAGCCGGGCAGCAAAGCTCAGCTCCAGAAACAGCTCTTGCGAGGGGTATCGCCCAGTCAGTGCTTTTATATGTCTTGTTTCACAGTGCCGACATTCAAATTCAGGTCAAAGATGGAGGAGTGGTGGGACAGGAGGTCAGGGAGGCGTCGCCGTGAGGCAGTGGTACATGTGTATATTTGCGAACCTTCCCACTCCCCTGGTTTTCTGCTCCTTCAGCACTTGCACCCACCAGAGGCAATAGAAAACGCCTCCAGTTTTTCGGTGTGCAGCAGAAATCACGAACCCTGGCTTCCTGTAAGTGTCTGTCTTTTGGGTGCAGTCCCTGGCTGTGTAAAAGGAGGCAAAGGACGGGCCCTTGAACTGACGGCAGCCCTCCTGACAGCAGGCTTCTCTCGAGAGCAGGCGGCTGGAGCAGCCCAAAACCATGCAGAAGGCAAGCTATCGAGCTGTGCACTGCAGTGCTCAAACCTGCTTCCTTTCCCACTTTTATTTAGCCATATGGGTGCACCTGTAGTTGTGAACTTCAGCTTTCAGCACGGTTTTGCATCTCCGTACATTTCTTTTATCTGTGGATTCTGCGCTGTCTTGTGAGTCAACACGGAAGGATTTTCCCTTAATGCGGATGCAGATTTGCCCGTCTCTTGTCTCTTTGAGCACAAGTTGGGATCGGAAGGAGCTTCTGGCAACTGAGTAATCTGAGATTGCTACTGCTTTGTTACACGTCTTCAGAGAAGTTATTAGGGGAAGACAGACAGACAGACACAGGCGTGGCATTGCACACAGTGTGCGACTGCAGGGGTTTTTTTACGTAGGAAACAAGGCTACAAAAGAGGTCTTGGGAGGAAGGCTGAACCTTTGAGAATACTTTCCGGATAGGAAGCTGTGTGAAAATGGTAAAATGTTGGAATTGTGTGTTGGAAATGATTTTTTTATTATGGTAACTGTTATTTTCCCCTGTGGTAATGTCTAAAGGCTTTTGTGAAGATGTAGGCTTCCTTGTCTTTACGTCTTCAGACACGCTGAATTTACAATGTAAGTATCTGATAGACGAAGATAAAGAGAGGAAAGAAATGTGACCACAGGGATCAGAGGCAGGTTGTGAGATGCCCTCCCTGGTCAGATACGAGATCTGCGGCAGCGCAGAGCTCAGTCTGTTTCTCAGGTCCCGTGAGCTGGTGGCACTCCCAGCGCCATACATCGGCCTGGCAGCACGGAGGTCGACCTTGTGATACCGCCTGAGCCTTTAGGTCCACGTTAAACCTTCAGCGAGCCTTTTTCCAGTGAAGCTTTTGATGTATTTCAAGTTTGTTGCATGTATCTTTGTGCTGCGATTCAGACTTAAATTTGTTTTATTCTGAAGTTTAAAGGTCCCACCTGACATAAAGCACATTGATTTTGGGGAAGATTTATGGAATAATGTCAGATGCCGCTGTTTTAAAAAAATGTTACTGCCTTGCAAAAGTGAATTTCTCATTTCTTTGTCTAGTAACGTATTCAGAGCACTTGAAAGGAAGTTTTGGAATAAGGAGATTTCTACCCTGGGGGGGGTAGTATCCTGTGCTTTCGTTAGGTCATGTCAGGCCATTGTTTTGCTTTTCTTATCATAAAGATCTTGTGTCTTTATTCGTGCTCAGCTGTGGACTCGAGCTTCCTGCAAGAGAGTGAAATAATTAAGAATTAATACTACAAAATCATATGTTCTCTGGTTGTAGCTACGTTTGTTTAGTTGAAGGCAGTTCTTACCTGTAGATATGTATAGTAATAGGTGGTATAGGTGGTGTAGATACATACCAGTAATAAGTAGTATCTTGTATCTGTGGTTCTCAGTATAGCTGAAAAGAAATACGGTTATTCTCTATAACGATGAGAAAACATAGGCTGAGAGGTTCAAGGTCACCCATCAAATGGCTAGTAAAACTGGGTTCTCTGGTTCCCTGCTGGTTTTCACCCCTAACTGCCAGCTGATGTTCTCTGTGGCTTTGTCTCTGCTAGTGGATTACACGGTGCTAGGGCATGGGAAAGGGTATATTAAATTTATTTGTCTAGATGCAGCCACTGGGGAGGACGGTTAGGTACGCAGGGTGGTTTATCAGAAGAAGAAGAAGAAGTCATTAAAATAGGGTGATTAACGTGGTGCCAGAGAAGGGCATGCCGTGTGTTGTGCTTGCTCTTAAAATCTGCAAACCGCTACGCAAGGTCAGGCAGCCTGAAGACTGTCCTGGTGAGAGGAGTCGGGGGTGGAAGAAGGGCACTGCCAGCCTAAGTTGAGAGCTTATATTACAGTGCAGTCATGTCATGTGGTGGAGGAACACCTCCCTAATGACTTGCTAATGGGATGGCCATGGCCTCTCTGTCTTGCCTGGTAAATCTGGCTTGGTTCTGGGCGTGACAGAGCTGAGACGTTAATATAAATGATGTGAGCAATAGCTTCCCTGGTCACGGCCTGGGATGCATGTGCCTGCTTTGCAAATAAGCAGAATTTCTAGCACTGACAGAGTGATGCCTTTCCCCAGAACTAAATGAATTATTAAATAGAAGGAGGCATGAGAAGGCGAGGCATGTTGAGTCTCACATGCATGGCACTCTTGCTTTGAAATGTGTTATTCCATTTCTTCCAAGTCTTCCTCCAGGAAACACTTCATTTGGATTTCCTATGCGTTTTACCATCGATTCTTCAGTTGTCGCTATCTGCCTCTAGATTATGGCCATAGTTTCTGTCTACTTTATTCTCTGTCAGCCACTGCCACGCTGCTTGCAGGCTGTGTGTGACGTGTGGGCTGTGTGCCGTGTAAAGAAGACGGCAGAATTCTTGGTAGATGCCAGGAGCAGGGCAGGGGTGCACAGACCTTGTTTTTCCAGCTAAGGATCAACATGCACTCATACAAACAAAAATAAAGGAATTGCACCTAGGGTATTGCAGCCTTTCCAGGGGACAGCTCTGACTGAGAGAAGCTGGAGGAAAAAACTGGCAGAGGTTATACTGAGGCCTTCTCGCATAAGTGGCAACATCGGAAAGAGACGAAGCTGCACAGCCCTATGAATAAATGTGCAGAATCTGAAACTCGCACTTCTGGCTCATCTATCACATACCATCCTTTTATAGTCTGAGATGAAATGTCCAGCACCAACTTTAAGCTGCCCTCAGCAGCCGCGCCATTACCTTCTGTTTCAGCGCACGGCCGTAATCTCATCCTGAAAAACAAGATTTTACCTTGCACTTACCCTTCTGGAGACAGCTTGTCAGAGCAACATGGTACCGCAAACTTATCCTGCTTAATGTCAGCTAATTAAATTCATTTTTGAATATAGTACTAAGCCAATTTAATTCTGTCTTTCAGAGCCTGCAGAGACAGTTGTGACTCTCAGATGGGTTTCTGTCTCTGATTAGTGATCAAATCTCTTTGTGCTTTTTTAGACTGACTCTCCGTCTGTCTCTTTCTTCATGTCTCTCACCTGTACTTGTGATGTTAGGGAACGGGGTGCTTTTTCCCGTGCTTTCATAGCCCCAGCATCTACTGTCGCATTTAACAACATACTCTGTTTAATGACTTTTGTTCTCGGACATGCAAATTTCATTGCTACTGCTGGAATAGAAATAGAAATTGCTGTGAAATGCTCTTAGTGTTAGATTTTGATTTTGGAAGTTGTTTTTCAAAAGTGTCGATCTTTGAAGGGATGGGTATTTGAGTGACCTTCTAACTCTGAGCTCATATACCAGCCTCCGGATGACCATCCCCGGTCTCAGTCCAAATGCAACAGCCTCCAGTAATGTTTACTGTCTGTCGCTCTCAATATATTCTGTGATCACTAACATTCATGAAAACGAGGGGCAAAAGTAAAAAAAAAAAAAATTAGTCAAAAAAAGAGAAAGGTCAAAGCAAGTCATAGTGTGGAAAAGAACAATACGCTTGATTAATTAAGCAGTGCTGGTGGAGTGTATCATGCCAGAGAGTGCTTTTTTATTTTAAATGCCCTCTGTGCAGGTTATCAAAGAAAGTAAAATTAAAAATAGTGTTTGTCTGGAGATTTTAATGCATTATTTTTTCTACTGCTCTGGCATGTCCCTCACTCCTTTGGTGCAGCTTTGTGCCAGGGAGTGCCTCTGATCTGATGTTTCTAAATCCCCTGACGCCATCAGATGACAGATCGGTGTGCATCCCCAGGGAACCTCCTGCTGCAGTTTAACCCCTGTTTGCAGCTGCATTTTCTTTCTCTCATTCTCTTCCCACTCCCCTCCCACTTGTTGACATGGCTTATTTGTGTTTGGACGTTACAAACTGTTGTGGTTTAACCCCAGCCAGCAGCTAAGCCCCACATGGCCGCTCGCTCACTTTCCCCGGTGGGATGGGGGAGAGAATCGGAAGGGAAAAAGTGAGAAAACTTGTGGGTTGACATAAAGGCAGTTTAATAGGGAAAACAAAAGCCATGTGCGTAAGCAAAGCAAAGCAAGGAATTCATTCACTGCCTCCCATGGGCAGGCAGGTGCTCAGCCATCTCTGGGAAAGCAGGGCTCCATCACGCGTAACGGTGGCTTGGGAAGACAAAGGCCATCACTCCCAACATCCCCCCCTCCCTTTCTCATTCTTGCCCCAGCTTTATATGCTGAGCATGACGTCATATGGTGTGGCATATCCCTGTGGTCATTTGGGGTCAGCTGTCCCAGCTGTGCCCCCTCCCAGTTTCTTGTGGCCCCCCCCGGCCTCCTCACGGGTGGCATGCGTTGAGGAGCAGAAAAGGCCTTGGCTCTGTGTAAGCCCTGCTCAGCAGCAACGAAAGCATCCCTGGGTTAGCAGCCCTATTCCCAGCACAAATCCAGAACACAGCCCCATGCTAGCTATGTTCTAACTAGAACTCCTGGCTATGAAGAAAATGAACTCCACCTCAGCCAGAACCAGCACACAAGTACAGAACTGAATTGCTGTTATCGGCAATGTAATTCTGGGCCACTGAGAAACTGCTGCTCTTGTTCCTTCCAGAGTACAGCTGGAGTGTATGGGGAGAAACGGTTTGAGAAGAAGCTTGTATCCTCAGAGTCCACCATGCTCGTTCTGTAGGGAGAAGAGGGCTTCAGTCTGCGTGGATGTCATTCTGGCATGTTTTACAGGCCATTGATTCATCCATCCATTTTTTGTGTTGCATAGTAAAGTATACAAGTGATGACATGCCTGTAATGTAGCTTCTGATGTCAGAGAGAACTAAGTACCAGCTTTCTTGACCTTTGTTGAAATAATGCTGAAGTTCTGAAACAGAAAGATAGATGCCGGGAAAGTAAGACTTGAGACTGTAATTATTCTTCTTAATTCCTTAAATTTATTGAGAGGAAAGGAGAGGAAAGTTTTTTCAGGTCACTAAATTTTTTCTTTCATCTTAAAATATATTTTTCTGAAAGGTTATTCACAGGTATATATTTTTAAAATTAGAAGCTATAGGGTTTTTTAAAGTTTGTAATAAAACGTATGTATCTGGGGAGTTTTTAGGCTTAATACTTGGACCTGATTTTAGTGAACAATTCAATGCCTGTATCTAATCAATCTAAGCATTTGGTTTAGATACTTTTTGTATCTCTATGTTTTGTAAGTCTTTGCTCATTTTTCAGATGAGCAAATAGGGTTTATTGAAGGTGGAGAAAGAATTTCCAAAACCTTGCAAAGTCCTAGAGCACAGCATTGGTTTTATAGGCACTTTCTAATTACCCATGCTTGTAAGGCCTTTTCAGTCAGCTCTGTTGGTGCGAGTATGCTGTGTGCATTAATATGAATATTTATAATGCAGAAGATTGCATATTAGCTTCTGCAGTGCTGTACTTTGTTATAAGAAGGAGTTCTTTGGGCTGAGAGAGTAACTTACCTGTAGTTAAGTATATATAAATACGGTTTTAGGATTGTCTTAAGACCTATAGACTCAGTTTTGAGACGTGGTGGCACACTTGTATACAAGTAAGTTGGCAGCAAAAATTACATTTCAGCTTCCATTAATTTTTTTAACTGTGCCTAATGTTTCCATCTCCTTAAAACATTGCTTGTGGAAATGGAGCTCTTAATTGGTGGCACTGGAGATTATCCCTGTCTAGCCATAGAAAATAAACAGTTTGGACAAGAACTGTGTGTATATTCTTACAATTCTCTCTTTCTGTAGAGACTCTATTGATTTGTATGTTTAATTCCCAATCTTTCTCCCACCTAGATTTTAAGTGCTGGGTCCCTAGTGTATTCCTGTCAACACTAGCTATTTCCATAATTGCCAGAACCGTGTACTTAAATACCTCCCATATAATTTCCATTTTCAGATTTCACAACAGCTTCCATGCTTCTGCTTCACCTAGAAAGACTTTGCCTTTGCCTTAAAGAGGCTTTTCTAGAACTTGTAATTTCTAAGTGTAGTTTGGGGACTTTGGCGTTTCTTTCTCACTGAAGGAAAGGCACTAAGAAGTCCTTGCCAGAAAGATCTTTGGGAAAGATCTTGAAAGTTGTCAGGTTCATGAGTAGTTCAGTTGACTCTTAGTGGCTGCTCCACCGGAAGTGGTTTGTTTTGAGCAGTTCTAGCTTTCTCCTACATGGTCTCTGAGATCCCTCCATCTCAACTGTGAGCAGAGAGGCAGTAAATGCTGAAAATGCAGCATGACTTGTGGCCTTGACCATGGCTTTGACCTGGCCAAAGAAGAGGATGAAGACTCAGTGGAGGAATCTGAGAAAAAGGGAATCAAATGGAGAATTACAAACTCATTTCCTACAGGACATGGAACAGCAGGAAGCCAATGGTAGCTGGTGATGGCTACCAACCTGAAATAGGTTTGAACTGATTCATTAGAGATGAAAGACTGCATTTCACTTCGTTCCATGCATTGCAATATATTTCTGTTCACGATGTAGCTACTTTGTGATAGTTCTTTTCGATTCACATGGTAATTTAGGACTTCTGGTTTAGAGTATTCATTTTCCAAGAGTACCATTAACAGGCAGCAAGAAAAAAAGAAAGGAAAAGGTTTACATGAATTATTCACCTGAAAAGTTCTGGTAGTTTTTTAAAAGATAAATGAAGTGATACAAGGTAAATGATTAGATGCAGTCATTAGGGGCAGATTGATTAAACGGCTCCAGATAAATCTGCAAGCAGAAAAAGAATGAGTTGCGTGTCTTACTGTATTTTCCTGTGGAAGACAGCTGGCCGTGTTTAGCAGCACCCTTTTGTGGGGAGGATGCTACAAATTATTTCTCTGGGAAGGAAGATTCTCTTTAAACCTTCAATGGGTTGAGAAATAATTGCTTTTGTAGGTAAAAAAGAGTTATTAGGAAGCAAAATTTAAGCAGTTCGATAGAGTGGATCTATCTAACACTCAGAAAAATGTCTGGTTTAGGGAAGCTCCTTTGTAACATCAAGCCTGGATGTGAAGACTTGGGTGATGTATGTTCCTTACAAGTTCTAAGTGTACTTTGTAAGTTAAAGCTGTCCAACAAATCTAGAGGATGCTTTCTTTTTCTTTTCTACCTACGTGTATCTGGGCATGCAGATACCTGGGCATCTTTTGGCATTTCTGAAAATGAGGGACTGGTGAGCCCTCTGCGTGTGAGTTCTGGCAGAACTCCCTGGGTGGGAGGGTGGTTTTCACATGTTCATGCTCTGTAGGGTCAGAAGTGCTGCGAGTTTTGCAGTGTTTCAGCCCTCCTGTGAGCGCCGGCAGCAGCCGGTTTGGCTCGTGCCCCGTTTGCAGCCCCAAGCGGGATTCGCATGGGTCAGCCCCCCACGAGTTTCCCCGTGAGCCATCTGTGGCTGGAGCAGCCGGAGGTGGCTGTGAGTGCAAGGGAGGGAGCCTCTCCTGGGCTTGCAGAGCGGAGGCCAGGTGAAGGAGTGAGATGGTGCCTCAGCTATGGAATTGGAATTGGGTAGTGTAGGAACCCCCTGGCCCCAGCACAGGAGCTGCCTGCCTGCTGGGGGGGGGGGGCGGGGGTCCCCCCACTGAAATCCCGGCGATGGGGCACGGCAGAGCACACAGAATCACAGAATGGCAAGGGTTGGAAGGGACCTTCCACCAGCCGGGGCTGCCTCTGGGCGCTCTTAGCAGTCACCGCTCCACTGCCTCGCTCGCTCCTGCTGCATCCTGTGCTGTGGCTCAGCAGCTCACCTCAGTGTCTGGCATTTAAGTATGCATATATTTAAATATATATCCTCTCCTCTGCGCTGATTCTGGTTTGGGGTTTTGTTTTTTTTTTTCCTGTTTGGGACCACGGCATACGTTCTTCCTACCTTAATCTTTACAAAGTTTTACACTTAGTTATTGGAGACCAAACAGAGAGTATAGGAAACACTGACTTGCTTAGGTGGCAGCAAATGAAGACGTACATGGTGCTAGTGAACTGTGTGACGTTGTGGCTGGCCAGGGAAGCCTAATAAAGGCAAGAGCCAAGCCACTTTGGAGGTATGAAGAGTCAAAGAAGTATTAGAGTAATTTAAAAAATGTAAACTGTGGCTAAAATCTAAAAACATCATTTCTTTAAAATTCTTTGTTATTGACCAGACTTCCCTCCTGAAAACCTCTTACCCTAGGATGAGGTGCAGCTTGTAGAGCAGGGGGAAAGATCAGCTTCTGTCTGAGGAGGCTTGATTTAAAAAGCTTTCCCTCTGATGTGACTTCTCATCTCTGTGGGTGCATCTGTATCGTGTGTGTGTGTGTGAGTATATTTTTGAGTATCCTGTAGGCCATATTATTCACATTTTCAAAATAAAGAAAACCCAATTAATCTGCCTTTTTTATCAGTAACTGTGTTTTATAGCTTTATCCACATCCTCATGCACTGCAGGATGAGTCAAGAAACTCTTGCTTGTTAATTGTATTGTCTCAAACGCTTATTTATGGGGATACACAGTCCAAGTGAGTTTTCTTTATTTAATGCTGTAGACTTCTGGGTTGCCTGAACCTACATTTGTTTCAATTAGTTGTGATTTTACCATTAGTTTTAGTAAGAAAAAACTTTCTCAGCTCTTAAATTGGAAAGTTTGTTTGTTTGCTGTGGTATGTCTTGTCATTGGAGACAATGCTGCTAGTACGAGCTCATTTTCCATATCTGCATTGGTTACCTACAATATCTATGAAAATATTTAAAAACAGACTCACCTATCAAGTGTTTTGAAATGATCAAATGGTTATAAATAAGGTGATTGTAGTCACCAATAGGAAAGAAATACTTTTTTAAGATCCTTTGATCTCAAGAGAATAGTTCACGAGGGAGCTCCAATGTTGTGCTGTCTTCTAAACCAGTGATTTTCAATGTTTAAAAAAAAGAAAAAAGAAAGATAGAGCGAAACTGACAATGCACTGGCAAAAGGAACTGTGTGCTTGTCAAGGACCTGACAAATGTGAAGTCTGAAATTCTGTATCTGTCCTCCAGACCACTACAGCTTCTTCATTAACGTTGAAAACTAGTTTTCATTGCTTTGATAGCACACCTGGAATCTGGTCTGGAGCAGTGGGCCAAAACAGTTCAGCTACAGCAGGAAACTTCTACTTGCCATCACGAAGAGCAAAATGTTTTCTGTAAGCCTGGGAAAAGCACAGACTCTGCTAATGCAGGGGAGGAATATGTGAAAACAGTAATCTGTTAGCAGAGCTGGATGTAAACCTCTGAAGATGATGAACTTACTATCTGGATTTGTTATGTTTTCAGGTGGGACCCTCTTCTGATATGTGATCTACAGCGAAGTAGTTTGAATCGTACGATGACAATGTTATCACTGCCACATCTCTGGGAACCAGTTATTCATAAGTATACGGTATGTGAACGTCTGCATCTTACATTAACCATTGCTTGTTGGAACAATGCGGTAACAATAACACAAAGGTGCTAAAAGTCATTGAAGTAAATGTTAAGCCACATGTACAATCAATTACATTGAGCTGTTCCAGCAGATGTTTCTCTGCTAGGCCTGGTCTGTATGCAGAATAGTGAACTGTTTTAACTTGAAAATGTATTTATTTAGAGGTATTGGTAGAAACATTCTACCAATGCTTCCTGTGGATGAAGTTACACTGGTACAGTGTAACTAGGTAGATATACAGACTATTATTCTCTTCCTTAAGCAGGAGAGTGTGATAGTAGTAGCGTGAAGAGTTCTGTACTTTAACTGTATCACTGCACTTAAAGCAGTACTATTTTTGCATTTAGGAAAGGTCTTTAATTGCTTTTCTCCTTCATTCCACTTTCAATTTCTGGTCAGTCTAAATTGGATTAATTTCACACACCAGTGAATCCCTAAAGAAGTGTAAATTAGCTCCATTTTACCAAACTCAGCCAGATGATGGCAGTTATTCCCTTGATGTTTAGCTTTCCATCACCCATCATCTTCGACCAAGATTTCAGTAGGAATTAAATCATACACTGAGCCTTTTTTCCTCAACCCGTATAAGGAATTGGAGACTGAGACCCATGTCCACTGAGGAGAGGCTATTTAATTTATGGCCTGCGAGGCCAAAAATATAAGATCACTGATAGCTGGCATGTTTTTCTTTTCTACTGTTCTGGCTTGAAATTGTTAACGTACACTCAGGTCCTGTAAAACCACGTTCAAACTGGTTTTATGAGAGTGGTTACATCATAGTTTTATGTTCTGAAGCAGCTCATAGCACACCACATAACCGTTAGCATGAAGCATCTTTATCTGATTTATGGCCCCAATAAAAAAACAACGCCTGCTGAAGCTGGTGGGAAAACATTTCTTCATGCTGATGGGAGTTGACTCGCACTGCCCGTAACACCTGAGACTTTTATTTAAGTAATATTCCCTGCATGGATTTTTTTTTTACTGATTAGCCACTTTTTAGAGATTAAGTATTGAAGATACAAGCACAGAACAGAATTACAAGGAAATGGATTGCCTAAAAGAGGACTCAGTCTTTGAAAATGCTTGTCCAGCTTCCAAAGTTATAAAGTGATGACTGTTTGCTCCAGAAGTATATGTCTGGGTTTAATGCGCTGTATTTTTTGTTTATAATTTTGAAGACAGTGTTTGTAAGAAATGTGAGTGATTTGCTGCTACATCAGTGATGTGAGAGAGGGAAAGCACGATGAAAATCTTATGGGGAGGGGGAGAAAGGTGCTTCATCGATCAGTTTAGTGTGTTTTGGGAGAGCAGTTCACAACTCAGGTAACTTGTGTGGTAAATGGTGAAGAGGTTTCCAAATCTGGCTGGACTCTGGGTTGGTTCAAAGAGAGGTTCCCGGAGGCGACATCTCCCACTGAAGTGAGAGGGTGTTGATTCTGCTTTGGGCTGGCGGGGCTTCTAGCGCGCCTGTGTAGCCACCCTCAGTAATCCCTGCTGGGCAAATACCATTACCATGACCCTTTGCAGACCTTTTTCTATGCATTTGCTCAGGTGTCTCCTCTATTGTCCACATCTAAGCACCTTTTCAGGAGGGATAAAGGAATAATAGTCATCTTTGTTCTTGTTTCTTCTGAGTTGATTAATTTTTAGATGTTCAGAATTGTTTGTTGATACATTTTTTGGTAAATAAGTTGTTTTGGTGTGTGTGAGCATTGCTAATGGAAAGCTGGTTTGAAGAAGATGAGTTTTATGTTCGGTGGGGGCAAAGGTCTGGAAAGGACCCAGCAGGCCAGCTGGTTTGCTTTCCTGCTGTCACGGGTATCTTGTCATGAAAAGCATGAATGCGTCTTGGTTGACATTTTTGCTTTTTTGATGGAACATGGCTTTTTGCCGGTGGAGGGGACCTCTTGGAGAGCCGAGGGCAGGTGGTGGGGAGAGGCGGTTGTCGGAGTGGTGTCTGCTTGCAGATCTCCATGTTCCCTGGGCACAAAGAGCAAGCAGCCGTCTTGCTGCCATGCTTTTAATGAGCTGTAGGGCAAGGGATGCTGTGTCTTGCACCTTGTGAGGCTGCTTCTGATACGCAGTAATAACCTTCACGGATTTGCCATCTACCCAAATCAAAATGAAATTTCCTTTCACTGGTGAGTGTAGGAGTCAGAGGGAAGTGAAGGTTTTTGTGTTTGTTTTTCCTTTTGGGCATTATTTTGGCTTTCCTCTTTTGCCAGTTCTCATATAGCATTGCAAACATTTCAGGAAGCTAATCTGCAGGAGCACAGCTCATAAAAGATTGGCCTGCCAGAGGACGAGGCTCTGCTTATTACAGAAAAGCTTCTGAGACAGTCACAGCTGAACAGATTACACACTTCCACAGGAAATTAAATTTGATGTAATATAGTGAAAGAATGACAGAATGGAAAGGGCATATATAATGTATTTGTGATTATTAAGTGGTAGAAAAATGAAAACTTGAGATCCAATAAAGTGCATGTAATTTAAGATATGGATACAAAATTCCCAATAGTTTTTTTAAAGATTTGGCCCTCCGCTTTCTTTTGCCCTCTCTCAGTGTTGTTATCTCAATGTGGAAAATCTTCAACATCTTGTGAAATTATGTCAACTTCTGGGCATGTTGGATTATGAAGCATTTTAAACAAGTTTCAGAGCAGTCCTATGGAGCCCAGTTGGGTTGTATTCTCCAGCAGAAGGTGCATACATGGCACCAGGCTGGGAATGAGAGGCAAGAGCTTCCTTCTTTGTGTCGTCCTTCTCCCATGTGGACTGACAGAGGGGGAAGCTTTCCTTCCCTGTCTGCCCGTGCCCCTCGCCGAGGCGCGGGATGGTGCTCGATGGCAGGTGGAAGCTCCATCCCTGCCTCAGTGACCGAAGTGTCCCGGGTGTGGTCAGGCTGCAGACCCTCTGGGGACCATTCAGGCTCCACATGTGCTGAGGAGATCTGTGGTCCTTGCTGCTCGCCCAAGGCATGGGCAGGGGACGTGTCCCCTCCTCCTCTCCTTCTTGGGGTCGCCGTAGGCGCCGCAGTGAGCCAGGCTCTCTCCTGGCCAGGTGCTTCACGGCAAAATGTAGGTTTTCTTTCAAAGGGGACGGTAACAACTTGCAACATTTTAATATTTTTTCCTGTAAGATCTGGTTACCTGCAGTTGGAAAGAATAAGCAGGCCTCTGGCAGGTTTAACTTTATTAAGCATCATAAATCCTTTCCATTTTGACTCTAATCAGTCCCGGGAGTCCTTTTAGTGCTCTTGACATTGCACTGGCCTTTCATCACAGCACAATATACATTTTCCTGTAACTAGAAAACTGATGGTGAGAGCCTTACGTGAACGTGAGGTAATGGACGCAGCGATGGGGACGTGCGACTGTCAGACGCTCGCTGCCGGTGAAGGGAAGCGAGGGAGCTCGCGCTGCCAGCATGGCTCTTCCCTTGGCGGAGGCAAGGGGAGGGGACCTGAAGGTGCAGGCACCCGTGGGGTGCAGCCTGCCCTCCCCGGCACCCAGGAACGGGGGCCCAGCCGCTTTGCTCTGGTCCAGACAGACAGGGAGACAGCAGTGCTTTTGTGTCTTCTGCTGGCAAGCGGGGGGACGCCGGGGGGCAAACCCTGCCTCTGAAAGCCCCTGTGCTGCAAGCGGTCCCCAGCCCACGTCCCCCGGGCAGGCTGGCCCCGCCCCCCGCGGGCCAGGAGGAGGTCGCTTGCAGCACAGGGACCGGGCAAACCAGCTCGGACAGACGCGCTGGGTGAATGGGTCTTTTCTGTGCTGGGGACAACGCTGAAAGGAAGGAGTGTTACCAGGTGGTTGAGGGGCAGGCACCTAAGCAACAAACAGCTTCTTCATCAAATAACTACCTGGGTTATTGCCTTTCCATCCAGCCCGTGCACAAAATCCTCTGGAAAGCGAGAGGGGAATTCCCCGGTCGGTAGTCTGTCTGTCTCTCTGCTGTCCAGGAATTCATGGGATGGAGAAGGCATCCCAGGAATCTGCCCCGGTGTGCAGGGAAGCTAAATTCCCTCTTGTTTTTCCATATACACAAGTCAGCAAGTTTCTTCAGCAGATGCTTTAATTTTAAGCTTAATACTATGCAAATATTTAACTTTGGACAAAAAAGCCTCAAGCTGGCTTCAGATCATGGACTGGCTTCCAGCTGTTTCTGCAGGTACAGATCCAATGTTTACATACACGAGCAGTTATTTGTTTGTTTGTTTATTTATTTATTATGGTAATCTTTTTATAATGAACTGGGATATTTGTATACCCTGCTTTTGCTTTGAACATAAAAATCTATGTATTTGCAATGTGTGTACAGCCATTTTCAGAAGCTTTGGCAAAATGCTCAGATCCGCTGAAGATAATCACTGTAGGCTGAATGTTTGGATGACACAGAGTTGTACTGCCTAATTTTTTCTCTAACTGAATTGCCCAAAGCTGTGCTCACCATTGAAAGCCTAGCAGCCTAGGTTATGAGCAAACTGTGTGGAAGGATGTGGTACCTGCTGCAGGAGCTGTATACTGTAATTTGGTGGTCCGGACAAATGGGTACAAAAGAATATTCAGAAGGTGCATCAAGAACGTTAGCAATAAATATGTTAACTAGGGTTCAAAAATCTGCTTAAGTGCCAGCTTGATATATAATACTTTGCTGATCCCACATATATTTCATATACGTATGCTTTCTCCAACCCTCGTCTCAGCTGCTGCATGCCTGCAAGCGGCCTCTTATTAAGAAGGGAAAGTCCGTAGCCTTGTGGACCTTCTATAATGTGCTCAGCGTGTGAGCTATCGACTTCATGAAGACAAGAATAGCTATGTCAAATGTGTTTCATTTGCATGTGGGAAGATGGAAAAAGCAAACTTTGTGTGAAGACGAGCAGACAAGACAGACACCGAATGCCTTAAATACTAAGGGAGTTAATGCTATGCAGTGATTTTACTTCTGTTATAGGAAGTGTAAGAACAGTATGCTTCCTGGCATACATCACCATCTAAACTGCAAAGGTTTCAGTTCCATGGCAACACGAAGAGCCCGATCATGCTGAAGGTGTATGTATTAATGCATTCAGAGTGAGGGGCTGGGAGTGAGCTGGGGAAAAATAAAACATGCCGAATGTTTCCCGTTCATTTATTTATAGATAAAGTAAAGCCTTTGTTCTTAGAAAATCAGAACTGACATGAATACACCCCCACCCCCAAATTCTCTCTGATTCTTTTTTACATGTGTTTTTCTCGGGCAAAAAGCAAATGAAGAGGCTGTTTTGTTGTTGTGGGGTTTTGGGTTTTTTTTTGGTTATAAGGCTGTAAGTGCAGCACCACTTGAACATTGCAAGAAAATGCTATTAATTCCTGAGACTGCTGTATATCCCTGGAGGGAAGGACTTGGGTGTGTGTGTATTTTTTCCAAGATGTACTGCTTTACAGAGTAGAGTGAAGCAGTGTTTGGGTTATTATTATTATTATTATTATTATTATTATTTTTCCTTGATCTTTTTGATCTGCTCTCTTTCTGCCTTTCTCTACATCTACCTCCAGTTTCCCCCACCTCCCCTGGCTGAGGAGCAGGAAACAAGACCGAGCTCTGTTTCCTGACATCCAAAGAAATACAAAAGTACAAGGAAACGGTGTATTTTGTTTTGCCAGCCGACTCGGATTTGCAGACCTGCGCTAGGAAGGCACCTGCTCCCAGACAAGGTCAGGAGTCACCCTCTGGAGCAACTGGGCGATCAGCCAGGGAATAACCGAGAGTTGATCGTTACGTGGATTTTGTTTGATCTGCTCGGTTGGCTGCGTGAGTGTAGCATGGGGGATTGTGACAAATGTATTTTGCTCAGGGTGAAGAACTACCTAAGGGCTGGCCCTGCCAGCTGTGCTGATGGGTGGATGAACTGCAGATTTCCAAGGTTTAAAGTCAGACTGGGCGTTGGGGACCCTCCAGATGTTGGCATTTCTGAGGCTAACAGCAGTGCTAATCTGGCGTGGTAAAGCTGACAGAAACTGGCAAGTTAAACTGGATTTACAGCTGCTTTGCATTGCTAAAATCGGCAAAGCAGCCAGAACATATCAGTGGATCTGGCCTATAGATTTCAGTGAGGTTTCTCTGTTTAACTGGGGAGAGAATATAGCTCTGCAGTTGGAAGTTGGTCAACCACTCTCCTCTTGCTGTGCCAGGAGGAATAAAATTCGTCTCTCTCTTATCTGTATCCTTTCTTTTTTTTTTTTTTTTTTCTGACTAGCAACAGGAATATTTTTTTTCTTAAAAACAAGGCTTGCTTTCATTGAAGTGGGAACCCTGTCTTTGAGATTCTACTTGGGGGAAATTTGTCCCTGTTCAGGAGACCAGTGCAATGTGGGTAAATCTTTTCTAAGGGAATAAATAGAATTGAAATGATTAAATGACCCTGTCCTGACATTCTACAAAGGGGTGGATTTCACCCTCGAGGCAGCAGGACTGCAAAGTAAGAAGGTGTCATTTTTAAACAGCTACTTTCTGAGGGAGAGCAGCGCTGGTAAGCTGAGCCACTTGCTAATGCTGCATTTGACACTCTCCCAAATTTGTTGTTGTTGTTGTGGCTTCTAGTTTCTGCACAGACCCCCAAAACAGAAAAACCCAGATGTAGCTCATTAAATACTAG
The DNA here is from genome assembly GCF_000687185.1 of Egretta garzetta. NCBI lineage: Eukaryota > Metazoa > Chordata > Aves > Pelecaniformes > Ardeidae > Egretta > Egretta garzetta. Next base: position 4,056,248 of record NW_009260493.1, read on the forward strand.
CATATGCTTCCCAAATTATGTGTCACCTTGGTTTTCCTGACTTTTGACAAAGGGGCTGTGCATACAACCCTGAATGAAGAGGAGGAATCACTCCAGCCAAGAGTGTAGTAAGGGAGGTGAAGGATTCCTGTGTAGGTGTCCTGACCTGGTATAACCCTCCAAACAGGCTAGCTGCTGTTTGCAACCACCTTCCCAGTGGAGCACCTCATTCAGCTTGGCAGGAAGGATGAAAAGAAAGCACCAAGAGGAACATCAGAGAAAGAAGAAAAGGAGGAGAGACATCAAGGACAGGAAGAGTGAGGAAACAGAGCAAAGGCAGAAGGGCGAGCGGGGAAGCAACGGGGGGCTGGGAAGAGCACAACACAGGAAAGAGATGATGCGCTGGTGCCTATGAGGGAAAAGTTGTTTTCCAGATGTAATGTAGGCAAAAAAAAAAAAAAAAGGCAAGAAAGTTAAAACGCATGAAGTGGGAGAGGGTATCAGAGTGATGAGGGAGGAGAATTCAGAATGACATGAACAGAAAAAATACAGAAAACAGACGGATTAGTTTCATACACTGGTCCAGCCAATTTTAAATAGTAGCTGCTGAGTTTTTTGTAGCATCAAGAGCTTATGACATTCTTTCATGTGGATGTTTTAGGGGCCAGTGGGGAGCAGTGGGGCCACATCGGGAGGCTGCCGCAGGCACCAGAGAGGGTAGTTGGACGCAGATCTCTTCTGTGCACCTTGGCTGGAAGCCTAAAGCCAGTACGAACATCCCTGAGGAAAACTGCCCATCCTGCATTTGGAGACTGGCAGTCAGAAAAATGAGTCCGGTTCTCTCTGAAGTTATCTGAGGAAAGGCTGTTGCCATGCAAGCAGGGATAAAGGCTCCCTCTAGATCCCTCTTCCTCCACTTGTTCAAGCTATCTGGGCTACCAGGAATAAACAGCTGAATGGAAATTTTAGTTCTGGCTGTGAAAAGAAGCTTTTGAATGAATTCTACATCAAATAATGAATGTCTTCTTTCCTCCTCCTCTCCACCTACCTTGTTCCTAAACATTAACATTTCATGTCACTTTAGCTAAGTTCAGTGTCAGACTCACCAGATCCGGCTGAAAAATACACCCCTCTTCTGTGGCACGTCCGCTCTGCTGGGAGAAGCAGCTAAGGCTGTGTGAAGCTCTCTCCTTCCCACTCTCCTAAACTTCGCTCCTAAAAATGCTTCTCCCTCAACGGCTTTGCTGCTTCTCTGAAAGAGGCCTGGCTTGGCCCACTTAGTGCCATCGTTTGCCAGGGTTTGTTTTTTTTTTTTTTTTCTCAGATTGCGGTGACTTTCATCCTGATAAGAGGCTGAAGAAGATTTTTGTGGAATAAGTCATGGGCACCGCTAGCTGTGCCGTTTGCAAATTGTTACTTAAGGATGAAAGAGAAGAAAAGGATCAGGAATTATGAGACTTAAACCTTGCCCGAAGCCCCAAACCTCCAAATCATTTCTGCCATTTCTGCTTCCTGTTTTCTAAATACTTGGGCTGTACTTGTGTTATATTTTTAAACTTTCCTCTGGAACTGCAAAGGTGAGAAATACCCCTTCTCTGAAATAAGTTATTTTGTGGGCAGCAGTACCCGTATGTGCTCTCCCGTGGCTCTTTCCCCCCAGGACTTCTCACCCACCTCCTCTGTGCCGCTGCCAGCAGGCAGGAGGCGGCAGGGCTGTGCACCCCTGCTCCCTACCAGGGTGGCCGTGCAGCACCCGAGGGCTGAGCTCGGGGCATTGGCCTGGCTTTCCTCCTCAAAGACAACTACCAATTTTCTCGAGACTTGTGAGAATGAGATTACTGAAATTTAGTGAAATTTGTTGTTTGGGAGAGAAGGTATGAATGTCTGCAGAGGTGGAGAACTGTGCATTCAAATAACGGGTTTGTTGTACAGGAAGGGGAATGGTTCTCACTGGGCAGTCACGTCTGAGATACTCTGCAGTATGTGGCAGTACTTACAATGATGAATGCTTTTGTGGTAAAAACATAGGGACCTGAGCTTACCTGGAGACCTTAATCATTTTTTCCTACAACAGTGAAAGCAAGTGGTGAAGAGGCACAAGAAGGAATTGCTGGTGAAAACGGGCCTTTTGACAGTGAGCGCAGTCTGGCTGCCTTTGGTGGAGTGAAGTAGGGATGTTCCTGCATCGCAGGGTAGTTATGCAGAGATGTGCTGATACTTGCTTGTTTTGATCAGTGCTGAAAAACAGAAGCAAAAAATTGAATGTGGCTTTGGGGTGCTGTAATACAAGGCTGAACCACCTGAAATCAAAGCCAGATGGAGGTGGAAATACAACGGCTGATGTTTGTGTAACCCCAAATCTCTCAACCTGTACCTGAATTTACTTCTCAGATGTTAGAGAAAAATCACCCTTTCCAGAGATGCCATGCAAGCAGGACAGCTATTTCTGCATGATGGGAAGAGGTTTTTTCCCTTCCCTCGCCTTGGTGTCCAGTCCAGCAGTTAGGAATCAATGTTTGTTTCAGGGACTTTAATTCTTTTCCAGCAGCAAAACAATTATTTTTGATAGATACACTAGTTGTTCGTTAATTTGTTTATAATCAGTTTTCCAATAGGTTGCTTTGATGTGGGAGGAACTGAATTCTTTGGGTGCAAATGCTCGCTGCTGACTCTCTTCTTAGTCATTAAGAGATGTTTTTCACGTTGAGGCGCCTTTACTTTTAAGGGAAAATGTCAAGCATCTTCTGATACCAGACATACGAAATGTGTGGTTGCCTAAACAGAAACCATTTGCTGAGCTGCAGCACGTGAGGGCAGGAACGGCCAAGACCAGGCCAAGCCTTTGCCAGCCTCCTGGGGAGAGGCCAAACAGCCCCCCTGTCCCCTCTGGCCGCTCTGCTGCTGCAGCGCCTGCACCAGCCCCCAGGACCTGAGACCCCACGGGTGCTGGTTCCAGCTATTGACCTACATCCCTGCCGATATGCCTTCATGCTAAAAGATGTCACTGTTCTTTTCCAAAAAGAACATGTCTTCTTTTTTTTTTTTTTTTTTCAATTCCCTTGCCACCTTTTTGTGTTTTCCAGCTGCGGCTCTTTTAAGGCTCCCTGCCGCTGCAGTTCTTGCCTTTGTATAGGTTATTTTTGGAAACTGGGGAACCAGGAGGAGGGATGAAATTTAGGGGAGTTAACTGCAGTAGAAGTAGAAAGCTCTT